>NW_016108155.1:4474-8599 GCF_001604975.1 Cebus imitator
TATGTTTAGATTCAGCGAGTTAGAAACACGTTTCTTCTAAAAGCTGCGTTTTTATATTCCTCAGTGAATTTGAGTAAGTGGTGTAAAGAGAAATATCTGGCTGTAAAGCAAGTACGTTGCTATCTAGCAGAATGATTGTTAAGGTGTAATCTCTACTTACAGAGATAAGCAGACGTGTGAATGTAGCAGTTCAGAAACCCTTTCCTTGGATAATCTAGAAGGAATCATTTCCAGCCATATAGAGCCACATAAAATTAGCCGTAAGATCGCATCTAAATCAAAGGAGAAACGTCTCTTTCAAACTATTCTGCTGTGTGTTCATTCATCTTAGGAAGTTGCATCAATGTTTAGATTCAGCGAGTTAGAAACACTTTTCTTCTAAAAGCTGCCTTTGGGTATTCCTGAGTTAATGGGACTCGGGGCTGTAATGGGAAATATCTGACTCTAAAACACAAACGTAACTATCTAGCAGAATGATTGTCAAGGTGTATATTCAACTTACAGAGTTAAACAGATGTGTGAATATAGCACCTCAGAAACCCTTTCTTTGGAGAATCTAGAAAGAGATATTTCCTGCCGTATACAGGCACATAAGAATTAGCGGAAATATCGCGTCTAAACCACAGGAGAAACCCCATTGTGTAGTGCTCCCTTCCCTGTGTCCATGTGTCCTCATTGTTCAACACCCGCCCATTGTTACGAACTTGCAGTGTTTTATCTTCTGCTCTTCTGTGAGTTTGCTGAGAAGGATGGTTTCCAGATTCTTCCATGTACCTACAAAGGATCCAAACTCATCGTTTTTGATGGCTGCATAATATTCCATGGTGTATATGTGCCATATTTTCCCTATCCAGTCTATTGTCGGTGGGCATTTGGGTTGGTTCCTGGTCTTTGGTATTGTAAACAGTACTGCAATGAACATTTGTATGCACGTGTCCTTATAGTAGAACGATTTGTAACCCTTTGGATATATACACAGTAAAGATGTAGCAGCTGAGAAACCTCTTCTTTGGAGAATGTAGAAACAAATACTTCCAGCCATATACAGGTATATAATAATTAGCGGTAAGATCGAGTCTAAAACACTGGAGAAACGTATATTTCAAACTGCTCTGCAGTTTGTTCGTTAACCTTAGGAAGCAGCATCTATGTTTAGATTCATCGAGTTCGAAACACGTTTTTCTAAAAGCTGCGTTTGGACATTCCTGAGTGAATGGGAGTATAGGGTGTAAGGAGAAATACCTGGCTTTAGAATAAAAACGGAGGTATCTAGCAGAATGATTGTCAAGGTGTATATTCAACTTACAGAGCTAAACTGATGTCTGAATGTAGCCGTTCAGAATTCTTTCTTTGGAGAATGTAGAAACAGATATTTCCAGCCATGTAAAGGTATATAACAATAAGTGGTAAGTTCGAGTCTAAAACAGTGGAGAAACCTATATTTAAAAGTGCTCTTCTGTGTTTTCGTTCACCTTAGGAAGTTGCATCTATGTTTAGATTCATCGAGTTAAAAACACGTTTCTTCTAAAAGCTCCCTTTGGATATTCCTGAGTGAATGGGAGTATAGGGTGTAAAGAGAAATATCTGGCTCTAAAACAAAAACGGAGGGATGTAGTAGAATGATTTTCAAGGGTATATTCACCTTATAGGGTTAAACTGATGTTTGTATGTAGCAGTTCAGAAAACCTTTCTTTGGAGGATGTAGAAATAGATATTTCCTGCCACATACTGGTATATAAGAATTAGCGATCAGATCGAGTCTAAAACACTGTAGAAAAGTATATTTCAAACTGCTCTGCTGTGTGTTTGTTCACCTTAGGTAGTTGCATCTATCTTTACATTCATCGAGTTAGAAACACGTTTCTTCTAACAGTTGCGTTTGGATATTCCTGAGTGAATGGGAGTACATGGGTAATGAGAAATATCTGGCTCTAAAAAAAACCAGAGATATCTAGCAGAATGATTGTCAAGGTGTGTATTCAACTTAGAGTTAAACTGATGTGTGAATGTAGCCGTTCAGAAACCCTTTCTTTGGAGAATGTACAAACAGATATTTTCAGCCATATACAGATATATAAGAATTAACGGTAAGATCGAGTCTAAAACACTGGAGAAACGTAGGTTTCAAACTGCTCTGCTGTGTGTTCGTTCACCTTGGGAAGCAGCATCTATGTTTAGATTCATCGAGTTAGAAACACTTTTCTTCTGAACGTGGCGTTTGGGTATTCCTCAGTGAATGGGAGTATAAAGTGTAATGAGAAATTTCTGGCTCTAAAACAAAAACGGAGATATCTAGCAGAATGATTTTCAAGGTGTGTATTCAACGTACAGAGTTAAACAGATGTGTCAATATAGCAGTTCAGAAACCCATTCTTTGGAGAATGTAGAAACAGATATGTTCAGCCATATACAGGTATAAAACAATTAGCGGTAAGTTCGAATCTAAAACCCCTGGAGAATCGTATATTTCAAATGTCCCTGCTCTGTGTTCGTTTGCCTTAGGAAGTTGCATCTATGTTTGGATTCATCGAGTTACAAACACGTTTCTTCTGAAAGCTGCGTTTGGATATTCCTGAGTGAATGAGAGTGCAGGGTGTAATGAGAAATATCTGGCTATAAAACAAATATGGAGCTATCTCACAGAATGATTGTCAAGGTGTATATTCAACTTCCAGAGTTAAACTGATGTGTGAATGTAGCAGTTCAGAAACCCTTTCTTTGCAGAATGTATAAACAGATATTTCCAGCCATATACAGGTACATAAGAATTAGCGGTAAGATCGAGTCTAAAACACTGGAGCAACGTGTATTTCAAACTGCTCTGCTGTGTGATCGTTCACCTTATGAAGTTGCATGTATGTTTGGGTTCATTGAGTTAGAAACAAGTGCCTTATAAAAGCTGCGTTTGGATATTCCTCAGTGAATTGAATTATAGCGTGTAAGGAGAAATATCTGGCTCTAAAACTAAAACAGAGCTATATAGCAGAATTATTGTCAAAGTGTCTACTCACTTACAGAGCTAAACTCAAGTGTGAATGTAGCAGATCTGAAACCCTTTCTTTGGAGAATGTAGCAACAGATATTTGTAGCCACATAAAGGTATATACGAAATAGGGGTAAGATCGAGCCTAAAACTCTAGAGAAGTGTATATTTCAAACAGCTCTGCTGTGCGTTTGTTCACCTTAGGGAGTTGCATCTATGTTTAGATTCATCGAGTTAGAAACACGTTTCTTCTAAAAGCTGCGTTTGGATATTTTTGAGTGAATGGGAGTACAGGGAGTAAGGGATATATATGGCTAAAAAAAAAACGGAGCTATCTAGCACAATGATTGCAAGGTGTATATTCAACTTATAGAGATAAACTGATGGGTGAATGTCGCAGTTAAGAAACCATTTCCTTAAAGAATGTAGAAACACATATTTCCAGTCATATAGAGGTACATAAGAATTAGTGGTAAGACCGAGTCTAAAACACTGGAGAAACCTATATTTCAAACTCCTGTGCTTTGTGTTCGTTCACCTTAGGAAGTTGCATCAATGTTTAGATTCATTGAGGTAGAAACAAATTTCTTACAAAACCTGCGTTTGGATATTCCTGAGTGAATTGAATTATATCGTGTAATGAGAAATATCTGGCTCTAAAACAAAAACGGAGCTATCTAGCAGAATTATTCTCAAGGTGTATATTTAACCTACAGAGTTAAACTGATATGTCACTGTAGCAGTTCATAAACCGTTTCTTTGGAGAATCAAGTAACAGATATTTCCAGCCATATACAGGTGTCTAAGAATTAGCGGTAAGACCGAGTCTAAAATAAAGGAGAAACATATGTTACTAACTGCTCTGCTTGTGGTCGTTCACCTTAGGAAGTTGCATCTATGTTTAGAGTCATTGTGTTAGAAACACGTTTCTTATAAAAGGTGCGTTCGGATATTCCTGACTTAATGGGAGCATAGGGTGTAAGGAGAAATATCTGGCTCTAAAACAAAAAACGGAGCTACTTAGCAGAAAGATTGTCAAGGTGTATATTCAACTTACAGATTTAAACTGATGTGTGAAAGTAGCAGTTCAGAAACCCTTTCTTGGGAGAAAGTAGAAACAGATATTTCCAGGCATAAAGATG
>NW_016108155.1:9354-12623 GCF_001604975.1 Cebus imitator
TATAAGATATAATGGTAAGATCGAGTCTAAAAAACTGGGGAAACGTGTATTCAAACATCTCTGCTGTGTGTTCGTTCACCTTAGGGAGGTGCATCTATGTTTAGATTCATCAGGTTAGAAACACGTTTCATCTAAAAGCTGCGTTTGGATAATCTGGAGCAAACGGCAGTATAGGGTGTAATCAGAAATATCTGGCTCTGAAGCAAAAACGGACGTATCCGTCAGAATGAATGTTAACGTGTGAATTCAACATACAGGAATAAACTCATGTGTGAATGTAGAAGTTAAGAAACCCTTTATTTGGAGAACGTATAAACAGATACTTCCAGCAATATACAGGTATATAAGATTTAGCGATATGATCGAGTCTAAAACACTGGAGAAAAGTATATTTCAAACTGCTCTGCTGTGTGTTCGCTCACCTTATGAAGATTCATCTATGTTTAGATTCATCGAGTTAGAAACACGATTCTTCTAAAAGCTGCGTTTGGATATTCCTGAGTGAAAGGGAGTATAGGGTGTAAAGAGAAATATCTTTCTCTAAAACAAAAACGGGGCTAACTAGCAGAATGATTCTCAAGGTATACATTCAACTTACAGAGATAAACTGACGTGTGACTGTATCAGTTCAGAAACCCTTTCTTTAGAGTATATAGAAACAGATACTTCCAGATATACAGGTATATAAGAATGTATCGGTAATATCGAGTCTAAAGCACTGGAGAAACGTATATTTTAAACTTCTCTGCTGTTTGTTCTGTCACCTTAGGAAATTGCATCTCTATTTAGATTCATCGAGTGATAAACACGTTTCTTCTAAAACGTGCGTTTGCATATTCCTGAGTGAAAGGGAGTATAGGCTGTAATGAGAAATATCTGGCTCTAAATAAAAAACGGAGCTATCTAGCAGAATGATTGTCAAGGTGTTTGTTAAATTTACAGAGTAAAACAGATGTGTGAATGTAGCAGTTCAGAAACCCTTTCTTTGAAGAATCTATAAAGAGATATTTCCAGCCATATACAGGTACATAAGAATTAGCGGTAAATTCAAGTCTAAAACACTGCAGAATCGTATATTTCAAAGTGCTCTTCTGTGTGTTAGTTCACAATTGAGAGCTGCATCTACTTTTAGATTCATTGAGTTAGAAACACGTTTCTTCTAAAAGCTGCGTTTGGATATTCCTGAGTGAATGGGAGTATAAGTTATAAAGAGAAATATCAGGCTCTATATCAAAAACGGAGCTATGTAGCAGAATGATTGTCAAGGTGTATATTCAACTTACAGAGTTATACTGATGTGTGAATGTAGCAGTTTAGAAAACGTTTCTTTGGACAATTCAGAAACAGATATTTACAGCCATATACAGGTACATAAGATTAGCGGTAAAATCCAGTCTAAAACACAGGAGAAACGTACATTTCAAACTGCTCTTCTGTCTCTTCGTTCACCTTAGGAAGTTGCATCTATGTTTAGATTCTAACTGAAGCACGTTCCTTCTAAAAGATGCGTTTGGATATTCCTGAGTGAATGGGAGTATATGGGTAATGAGAAATATCTGGCTCTAAAACAAAAACTGAGCTATCTAGCAGAATGGTTGTCAAGCTGTATATTGACGTTACAGAGTTAAACCGAGGTGTGAATGTAGCAGTTCAGAAACCCTTTCTTTGGAGAATGTAGAAACAGTTATTTAAAGGGACATACAGGTATATAAGAACTACTGATAAAATCGAGCCTAAAACACTGCGGAAACATGTATTTGAAACTGCTCTGCTGAGTGTTCGTTCACCTTAGGAAGTTGCATCTATGTTTGGATTCATCGAGTTAGAAACACGTTTCTTCTAAAAGTTCCGTTTGGATATTCCTGAGAGAAGGGGTGTATAAGGTGGAAGGAGAAATATCAGGCCCTAAAACAAAACCAGCGCTATCTAACAGAATGATTGTCAAGGTGTATATTCAACTAACATAGTTAAATTGATGTGTGAATGTAGCAGTTCAGAAACCCTTTCTTTGGAGAACATAGAAACAGATATTTCCAGCAATATACAAGAATACAAGAGTTAGCGGTAAGATGGAGTCTAAAACACTGGAGAACTGTATATTTCAAACTGCTCGGCTATGTGTTCGTTCACCTTAGGAAGTTGCATCTGTGTTTTGATTCATCGAGTTAGAAACTCATTTCTTCTAAAAGCTACGTTTGGATATTCCTGAGTGAAAGGGAGTATAGGGAGTAAGGAGACATATCTGCCTGTAAAACAAAAACAGAGGTACCTAGCAGAATGATTGTCAAGGTGTATAATCAACTTACAAAGTTAAAAAAATGTGACAAAGTGGCTGTTCAGAATCCCTTTCTTTGGAGAATGTAGAAACAGATATTTCCAGCCATATACAGGTAAATAAGAATAAGCGGTAAGACCGTGTCTAAAACATTGGAGAAACGTATATTTCAAACTACTCTTCTGTCTCTTCGTTCACCTTTAGAAGTTGCATCTATGTTTAGATTCATTGAGTTAGAAACACGTTTCTTCTAAAAGCTGCGTTGGGATATTCCAGATGAATTGCAGTATAGGGTGTAAGGAGAAATACCTGGCTCTAACACAAAAACGTAGCTATCTAACAGAATGATCGTCAAGGTGTACATTCTACTTACAGATATTTCCAGCCATATACAGGTGTATAAGAATTAGCGGTAAGATCGACTGTAAAACACTGGAGAGACGTATATTTCAAAGTGCTCTGCTGTGTGTTCGTTAACCTTAGGAAGCTGCATCTATGTTTACTTTCATCGAGTTAGAAACACGTTTCTTCTATAAGCTGCGTTTAGTTGTTCCTGACTGAATTGTAGTATAGTGTGTAATGAGAAATATCTGGCTCTAAAACAAAAACCGAGCTATCTAGCACAATGATTGTCAAGGTGTATATTCAACTTACAGAGTTAAACTGATGTGTGAATGTAGCAGTTCACAATCCCTTTCTTCGCAGAATGTAGAAACAGATATTTCCAACCATATACAGGTGTTTAAGAATTAGCGGTAAGATCGAGTCTAAAACACTGGAGAAACGTATATTTCAGATTGCTCTTTTGTGTGTTCGTTCACCTTCGGAAGTTGAATCTACGTTTAGATTCATCGAGTTAGAAACACATAAGCAAGTTCATCAAAGTCTCAGGATACAAAATCAATGTGCAAAAATCACATGCATTCCTATACACCAATAACAGACTTAAAGAGAGCCAAATCAAGAACAAACTTCCATTCACAATTACCACAAA
>NW_016108155.1:14108-21421 GCF_001604975.1 Cebus imitator
AACGGTGGGGGGTGGGAAGCTGGGGAGAGATAGCAAGGGGAGAAATGCCAGTTGTAGGTGATGGGGAGGAAGGCAGCAAATCACACTGCCACTTGTGTTCCTATGCAACAATTTTGCATGTTCTTCACATGTATCCCAAAACCTAAAATGCAATAAAATAAGTAAATGGGAAAAAATAAATAAATAATAAAAAAAGAAAATATAACAAAAAGGTTCTTTTAAATTTGATGATGTTCCCTATTTTTGTTTAGTTTTTCCTAAAATGAAATAGAAACAAATCATGTAAAAAAAAAATAAAAGAAACACGTTTGTTCTAAAAGCTGCATTTGGGTATTCCTTATTGAATTGGAGTATAGTGTGTAATGAGAAGTATCGGACTCTAAAACAACAATGGAGCTATCTAGCAGAATGATTCTCAAGGTGTATATTCAACTTACAGAGTTAAACTGATGTGTGAATGTAGCAGTTCAGAAACCCTTTATTCGCAGAATGTAGAAACCGATATTTCCAGCCATATACAGGTGTTTAAGAATTAGCGGTACGATCGAGTCTAAAACACTGGAGAAACGTATATTTCAGAGTGCTCTTTTGTGTGTTCGTTCACCTTAGGAAGTTGAATCTACGTTTAGATTCATCGAGTTAGAAACATGTTTCTTCTAAAAGCTACATTTGGGTATTCCTTATTGAATTGGAGTATAGTGTGTAATGAGAAATATCGGACTCTAAAACAGCAATGGAGCTTTCTGGCAGAATGATTGTCAAGGTGTATATTCAACTTACAGAGTTAAACTGACATATTAATGTAGCAGTCCAGAAACCCTTTCTTTGCAGAATATAGAAATAGATATTTCCAGCCATATACAGGTATGTAAAAATTAGCGATAAGATGGAGTCTAAAACACTGGAGAAACACATATTTCAAACTGCTCTGCTGTGTCTTCGTTCACCCTAGGACGTTGCATCTATGTGTAGATCCATCAAGGTAGAAACACGTTTCTTCTAAAACCTGCGTTTGCATATTCCTGAGTGAATGATAGTATATGTTGTAATGAGAAATATCTGGCTCTAAAACAAAAACAGAGCTATCTATCAGAATGATTATAAAAGGGTTTATTCAACTTACAGAGGTAGTCTGATGTGTGAACGTAGCCGTTAAGAAATTTTTCTTTGGATAATGTTGAAACTGATATTTCCAGCCACATATAGGTAGGTAAGAATTAGCGGTAAGATCGAGTCTAAAACACCGGAAAAACGTATATTTGAAATTGTTCTGTGGAGTGTTCGTTCACCTTAAAAAGCTGCATCTATGTTTAGATTCAGCGAGCTAGAAACACGTTTCTTCTTAAAGGTGCGTTTGGATATTCCTGAGTGAATGGGAGCATAGGGTGTAAGGAGAAGTATCTGGTTCTAAAACAAAAACGGAGCTATCTAGCAGAATGATTCTCAAGGTTTATATTCAACTTACAGGGTTAAACTGATGAGTGAATGTAGAAATTCGGAAACCCTTTTTTGGAGAATGTAGAAACAGATATTTCCAGCCATATACAGGTATATAAGAATTAGCAGTAAGACGGAGTCTAATACAGTTGAGAAACGTCTATTTCAAACTGCTCTACTGTGTGTTCGTTCAACCTTGGAAATTGCATCTGTATTTAGATTCAGCGTGTTAGAAACCCGTTTCTTCTAAAAGCTGCGTTTAGATATTTCTCAGTGAATTGGGGGACAGGGTGTAAAGGGAAATATGTGGCTCTAAAACAAAAACGGAGCTAACTAGCAGAGTGTTTTTCATGGTGTATATTCAACTTACAGACTTAAACTGATGTGTGAATGTATCAGTTCAGAAAACTTTTCTTTGCAGAATCTAGGAACAGATATTTCCAGCCATATACAGGTATATAAGAATTAGCAGAAAGATCGCGTCTAGAACACAGGAGAACCGTATCTTTCATACTAATAAGCTGTTCATCCGTTTTCCTTAGGAAGTTGCATCTATGTTTAGATTCAACGGGTTAGAAACACGTTTTTCTAAAATCTGCGTTTGGATATTCCTGAGTGAAAGGGATTATAACGAGTAATGAGATAATCTGGCTCTAAAACAAAAAGGAAGCTGCCTAGCAGAATGATTGTCGAGGTGTGTATTCCTCTTTCGGAGTTAAACTGATGTGTGAATGTAGCAGATCAGAAGCCCTTTCCTTTGAGAACCTAGAAACAGATATTTATAGCCATATACAGGTATGTAAGAATTAGCAGATAGATCGAATCTAAAACACAGCAGAAACGTATCATTCTAACTGCCCTGCTGTGTGTTCGTTCAGCTTGGGAAGTTACATCAATGTTTAGAGTCAGCGAGTTAGAAACACGTTTCTTCCAAAACCTGCGTTTGGATATTCCTGAGTGAATGAGAGAATAGGGTGTAATGAGAAATACCTCGCTCGAAAACAAAAACGTAGCTATCTAGCAGAGGGCTTCTAAATGTTTGTATTCAACGTACAGAGTTAAACTGATGTGTGAAGGCAGCAGTTCAGAAACACTTTTCTTGGAGAATGTAGAAACAGATGTTTCCAATCGTATAGAGGTATTTAAGAATTAGCGGTAAGATCGAGTCCGAAACACTGGAGAAACGTATATTTCAAACTGCTCTGCTGTGTGTTCGTTCACCTTAGGAAGTTGCATCTATGTTTAGATTCATCGAGTTAGAAACACGTTTCTTCTAAAAGCTGCGTTTGGATATTCCTGAGTGAATGGGAGTACAGGGTGTAAGGAGAAATATCTTTCTCTAAAACAAAAACGGGGCTAACTAGCAGAATGATTCTCAAGGTGTATATTCAACTTACAGAGATAAACTGACGTGTGACTGTAGCAGTTCAGAAACCCTTTCTTTAGAGAATATAGAAACAGATATTTCCAGCCATATAGGGGTATATAAGAATTTATCGGTAAGATCGAGTCTAAAGCACTGGAGAAACGTATATTTCAAACTTATCTGCTGTGTGTTCTTATACCTTAGGAAATTGCATCTCTGTTTAGATTCATCGAGTGATAAACACGTTTGTTCTAAAACCTGCGTTTGCATATTACTGAGTGAAAAGGAGTACAGGCTGTAATGAGAAATATCTGGCTCTAAAACAAAAACGGAGATATCTAGCAGAATGATCGTCAAGGTGTATATACTTCTTATGGAGTTAAACTGATGTGTGAATGTAGCAGTTCAGAAACTCTTTCTTTGGAGAATGTAGAAACAGATATTTCTAGCCATATACATTTATGTAAGAAATAGCGGTAAGACAGAGTCTAAAACACGGGAGAAACGTATATTTCTTTTTTTCCCCCCATTTATTTATTTTATTGCACTTTACGTTTGGGGTACATGTGAAGAACATGCAGAATTGTTGCATAGGTACACAAATGGCAGTGTGATTTGCTGTCTTCCTCCCCATCGCCTACATCTGGCATTTCTCCCCTTGCTATCTCTCCCCAGCTCCACAACCCCCACCGTCCCTGCCCTATTTCCCCCCAACTGACCCCAGTGTGTAGTGCTCCCCTCCTTGTGTCCATGTGTTCTCATTGTTCAACACCCGCCTATGAATGAGAACATGTGGTGTTTGATCTTCTGCTCTTCTGTAAGTTTGCTGACAATCATGGTTTCCAGGTTCATCCATGTCCCTACAAAGGACCCAAACTCATCGTTTTTGATGGTTGCATAATATTCCATGGTGTATATGTGACACATTTTCCCTATCCAGTATGTCTTCGATGGGCATTTGGGTTGATTCCAGGTCTTTGCTATTGTTAACACTGCTGCAATGAACATTCTTGTGCACATGATTTTATACTACATGTACTATAACGATATGTAATCCTTTGGATATATACCCAGTAATAGGATGGCTGGGTCAAATTGAATTTCTATTTCTAGGTCCTTGAGGAATTGCCACACAGTCTTCCACAATGGCTGAACTAATTTACACTCCCAGCAACAGTGCAAAAGGGTTCCTGTTTCTCCACATCCTCTCCAGCATCTGTTGTCTCCAGATTTTTTAATGATCACCATTCTAACTGGCGTGAGATGGTATCTCAGTGTTGTTTGGATTTGCATTTCTCTGATGACCAGTGATGATCAGCATTTTTTCATATATTTGTTGGCCTCATGTAAGTCTTCTTTTGTAAATTGTCTGTTGATATCCTTTGGCCACTTTTGAATGGGCTTGTTAGTTTTTTTCTTGTAAATCTGTTTTAGTTCTTTGCCTTCTTCACAGAACTAGAAAAAACCAACTTAAACTTCATATGGAACCAAAAGAGAGTCCACATAGCCAAGTCAATTCTAAGCAAAAAGAAAAAAGCGGGAGGCATCACACTACCGGACTTCAAACTATACTACAAGGCTACAGTAATCAAACACCATGGTACTGGTACCAAAACAGAGATATAGGCCGATGGAACAGAACAGAGGTCTCCGAGGCAACACAACATATCTACAACCATCTGATCTTTGACAAACCAGACAAAAACAAGCAATGGGGAAAGGATTCCCTGTTCAATAAATGGTGTTGGGAAAGCTGGCTAGCCATGTGCAGACAGCAGAAACTGGACCCCTTTCTGACAACTTACTCTAAATTAAATCCAGCTGGATTAAAGACCTAAATATAAGACCTAACACCATAAAAACTCTGGAAGAAAATCTAGGCAAAACCATTGAAGACATAGGTGTAGGCAAGGAAACGTATATTTCAAATTGCTCTGCAGTGTGATCGTTCACCTTAGGAAGTTGCATCTATACTTAGATTCATCGAGTTAGAAACACGTTTCTTCTAAAAGCGGTGTTTGGATATTCCTGAGTGAATGGGAATATAGGGTGTAATGAGAAATATCTGGCTCTAAAACAAAAACGGAGCTATCTAGCAGACTGATTGTCAAGGTGTATGTTCAACTTACAGAGTTAAACTGATGTGTGAATGCAGCAGTTCAGAAACACATTCTTTGGATGATGTAGAAACACATCTTTCCAGCCATATAGAGGTATATAAGAATTAACGGTAAGATCGAGTCTAAAACACAGGGGAAAAGTAAATATCAAACTGCTCTCCTGTGTTTTCATTCACCTTAGGAAGTAGCATCTATGTTTAGATTCACCGAGTTAGAAACACGGTTTCTCTAAAAGCTGCGTTTGAATATTCCTGAGTGAATGGGTGTATAGGCTGTAATGAGAAATACCTGGCTCTAAAACAAAGACGGAGCTAACTAGCAGAATGATTTTCGAGGTGTATATTCAACTTACAGACTTAAACTGATGTGTGAATGTAGCAGTTCAGTAACCTTTTCTTTGGATACTGTAGAAACAAATATTTCCAGCCATATACAGGTATATAAGAATTAGCAGTAAGATCGAGTCTAAAACACTGGAGAAACGTATACTTCAAGCTGCTCTGCTCTGGTTTCGTTCACCTTAGGAAGTTGCATCTATGTTTAGCTTCATCGAGTTAGAAACACGTTTCTTCTAAAAGCTGCGTTTCGATATTCCTGAGTGAATGCGAGTATAGGGTGTAATGGGAAACATCTGGCTCTAAAACAAAAACGGAGCTATCTACCAGAATGATTGTCAAGGTGTATATTCAACTTACAAAGTTAAACTGATGTGTGAATGTAGCAGTTCAGAAACCCTTTCTTTGGAGAATTTGGAAACAGATATTTCCAGCCACATACAGGTATATAAGAATGAGTTTTGCAAGATGGCTGTTTAGGAAGAGCTCAGGATTGCAGCTCCCAGTGAAAACGCAGAGTGTGAGTGGATGCCGCATTTTTATTGCCCACAGACTAGGAAATTCCCAGACAGAGGAGCTCCATGGTCACCAGCACGGCTGTTTCGGCCAGCATGTCTGTGCCCGCCGGCACAGCTATTTGGCCCGCGCAGCAGCTTTGACAGCTCCCCGGAGCAGCAGTAGTCTGTACAAAATACACCAGTACGGGGTCCCTTTTGGCTGGCGATTGGAGCCACGGAAAGTCGCCCATTCGTTGGTTTATAAAGGGGACGGAACAGAGAACCAGGACAATAGATTCCAGGGCAAAAACAAAAAAAAAGCGCCACAAACCTCAGTGCTGCTGTTTAAGCCAGCGCAGTGAGTGGCCACAGGGGAAAACAAACAGACCCCAGTGCCTATTCAACTGGCGACTGGAACACCAACTTAAAAAGGAGCTGAGGCTGGGAGCCAGGCGATCAGGCTCGGCTGGTCCCACCCCCACAAAAGAACAGCAACAAGAAACTCTGGATTGAGAGTTTCACAGCAAGCGCAGCTGAACCTGGGATGGTCCAGCTCTGTGGGGGAGGGGCGTCTGCCATTAGAGGCACCTTGCCAGGACTGAGGTATTCGGCCAATGCTGAGACAGCCCGCCATTGCCAAGGCAACCCGCCATTGCTGAGGCAGCCTGCCGTTGCCAAGGCAACCCGCCACAGGAGAGAGACTCTGCCTCAACAGAGGTGGGCCACCATCTCCAAAGCACTTCTAACTCCACCCATATAAACAGGACTGCAGGGAAGTCCACTCGGCAGCGGGGCGGAGCCAACAGCAGCTCAGCAAAGCCTCTATAGGCCGACAGTGACTAGGCTGCCTCCTTGCTGGGCTGGGTAGGTCTGAAGGAAAAAAAAAAAGAAGGTGGCAGCATAATGAAAACTCATAAATAAAGCCCTAAATCCCTGGGAAAGAGTATCTGGGAACAAAAAGCAGTTTATGAGTTCTGCTGCAGCAGACTTAAACGTACCTGCCCAGCAGCTCTGAATGAACAACAACAGAGCTTGCAGCTCGCCATTTGAGTTCCTATAAAGAAGAGACTGTCTCCTCAAGCAGCTCCCTGACCCCTATATATCCAAAAAGACACCTCATAAAAGAGAGATCAGATTGACACTAGGCAGGTATCCTCCTGGGACAAAGATAGCAGAAGAAGAAAACTGGTAACAACCCTTACTGCTCAGCAGCTGCTGCAGGTGAACCCCAGGCAAGCAGGGCCTGGAGTGAACCTCAGTATAGGTACTGCAGAGATGTCAGACTGTCAGAAGGCAAACCAAAAACAGAAATAACCTCATCATCAACAAACAGAACGTCATTCTGAACGATTTGAGACTCAATCTGAAAGCCAGCAACTACAAAGTCGACAGGTGGATAAATCCTTAAAGATGGGAGGAAACCAGGTCAAAAGGGACGAAAACACTCGAAATCAGAACACCTCTCCTCCTACAAGGGATCACAACTCCTCATCAGCAAGGGAACAAAGTTGGAGGGAGAACTAGTGTGATGAAATGACAGAATCAGACTTCAGAAGGT
>NW_016108155.1:24076-28528 GCF_001604975.1 Cebus imitator
ATTCCTATACACCAATAAAAGACTTAAAGAGAGCCAAATCAAGAACAAATTTCCATTCACAATTGCCACAAAGAGAATAAAATACATAGGAATACAACTAACAGGGAAGGTAAAGGACCTCTTCAAGGAGAACTACAAGCCACTGCTCAACGCAATAAGAGAGGACACAAACAGATGGAGAAACATTCCATGTTCATGGTTAGGAAGAATCAATATCATGAAAATGGCCATAGTGCCCAAAGTAATTTACAGATTCGATGCTATGCCCATCAAGCTACCAATGACCTTCTTTGCAGAACTGGAAAAAACCACCTTAAACTTCATATGGAACCGAAAGAGAGCCCGTATAGCCAAGTCAATTCTAAGCAAAAAGAACAAAGCGGAGGGCATCGCACTACCGGACTTCACATTATACTACAAGGCTACAGTAATCAAAACAGCTTGGTACTGGTACCAAAACAGAGATATAGACCAATGGAACAGAACAGAGGTCTCGGAGGCAACGCAACTTATCTACAACCATCTGATCTTTGACAAACCAGACAAAAACAAGCAATGGGGAAAGGATTCCCTGTTGAATAAATGGTGATGGGAAAGCTGGCTAGCCATGTGCAGAAAGCAGAAACTGGACAACTTCCTGACACCTTACACTAAAATTAACTCCAGATGGATTAAAGACTTAAACATAAGACCGAACACCATAACAACCCTAGAACAAAGTCTAGGCAAAACCATTCAGGACGTAGGTGTAGGCAAGGATTTCATGACCAGAACACCAAAAGCATTGACAACAAAAGCTAAAATAGACAAATGGGACCTAATCAAACTCCACAGCTTCTGCACTGCAAAGGAAACAATCACTAGAGTGAATCGGCAACCAAAAGAATGGGAAAAATTTTTGCAGTTTATCCATCTGACAAAGGGCTGATATCCAGAATTATAAAGAACTAAAACAGATTTACAAGAAAAACACTAACAAGCACATTCAAAAGTCGCAAAGGATATGAACAGACACTTTAAAAAAGAAGACATACATGAGGCCAACAAACATATGAAAAAATGCTCATCATCACTGGTCATCAGAGAAACGCAAATCAAAACAACAGTGAGATACCATCTCATGCCAGTTAGAATGGCGATCATTAAAAAATCTGGAGACAACAGATGCTGGAGGATATGTGGAGAAATAGGAACACTTTTACACTGTTGGTGGGAGTGTAAATGAGTTCAACCATTGTGGAAGACAGTGTGGCGATTCCTCAAGGACATAGAAATGGAAATTCCATTTGACCCAGCAATCCCATTACTGAGTATATATCCAAAGGATTACAAATCGTTCTACTATAAGGACACGTACACACGAATGTTCATTGTAGCACTGTTTACATTAGCAAAGACCTGGAACCAACCCAAATGCCCATCGACGATAGATTGGATAGGGAAAATGTAGCACAGATACACCATAGAATATTATGCAGCCATCAAAAACGATGAGTTTGGGTCCTTTGTAGGGACATGGATGAACCTGGAAACCATCATTCTCAGCAAACTGACAGAAGAGCAGAAGATCAAACACCGCATGTTGTCACTCATACGTGGGTGTCTAACAATGAGAACACATGGACACAGGGAGGGGAGCACTACACACTGGGGTCAGTTCGGGGGAAATAGGGGAGGGACTGTGGAGGGTGGGGAGTGGGGAGTGATAGCAAGGGGAGAAATGCCAGATATAGGGGAAGGGGAGGAAGGCAGCAAATCACACTGCCACGTGTGTACCTATGGAACAATTTTGCATGTTCTTCACATATACTCCAAAACCTAAAATGCAATAAAATTAATGGGAAAAAAAAGAAAAATAAAGAATTAGCGGTATGATCACGTCTAAACCCCAGGAGAACCGTCTCTTTCAAACTGCTCTGCTGCGTTTTCGTTCACCTTAGGAAGTTGCATCTTTATTTAGATTTAGCGAGTTAGAAACACGTTTCTTCTAAAAGCTGCGTTTGGGTATTCCTGGGTGAAAGTGAGTATAGGGCGCAATGAGAAATATCTGTCTCTAAAACAAAAACGGCGCTATCTAGCACAATGATTGTCAAGAGGTATATTCAACTGACACAGTTAAACAGATTTGTGAATGCAGCAGTTCAGAAACCCTTTCTTTGGAGAATCTAGAAAGAGTTATTTCCAGCCATACCCGGTAAGATCGCGCCTACACCACTAAAGAAACATCTCTTTCAAACTGGTCCAATGCGTGTTCGTTCACCATAGAAACTTTCATTTATGTTTAGATTCAACGAGTTAGAAACACGTTTGTTCTAAATTCGCGATTGGATATTCCTGAGTGAATGGGAGTATTGGATGTAATGAGAAATATCTGGCTCTAAAATAAAAACACAGCTATCTGACGGAATGATTGCCAAGGAGTATATTCAACTTACAGAGTTAAACAGATGTGTGAGTGTAGCAGTTCAGAAACCATTTCTTTGGAGAATCTAGAAAGACACATTTCCAGCCATATACAGGCACATAAGAATCAGAGGTAAGATCGCGTATAAACCACAGGAGAAACGTCTCTTTCAAACCGCTCTGCTGTGTGTTCGTTCACCGTAGGAAGTTGCATCTATGTTGAGACTCAGCGTGTTACAAAAAAGTTTCTTCTAAAAGCTGCGTTTGGATATTCCTGAGTGAATGGGAGTACAGGGTGTAGGGGGAAATATCTGGCTCTAAAACAGAAACGAAGCTATCAAGCAGAATGATTGTCAAGCTGTATATTCAACTTACAGAGTTAAACAGATTTGTGAATGTGGCAGTTCAGAAACGTCTTTTTTGGAGAGTCTAGAAAGACATATTTCCAGCCATATATAAGGCACATAAGAATCAGCAGTAAGATCGCGTGTAAACCACAGGAGAAACGTGTCTTTCAAACTTCTCTGCTGTGTATTCTTTCACCTTAGGACGCTGAGTCTATATTTGGATTCGGAGAGTTAGAAACAGGTTTCTTCTAAAAGCTGAGTTTGGAGATTCCTGTGAATGGTTGTAAAGGGCGTAAAGACAAATATCTGGCTCTAAAACAAAAACCTTGTTATCTAGCAGAATGATTGTCAAGGTGTAAACTCAACTTACATAGGTAAGCAGATGAGTGAATATAGCAGTTCGGTTGCCCTTTCTTTGGAGAATCTAGAAAGAGATATTTCCAGTCGTATACAGGTACGTAAGAATTAGAGGTAACATCGCGTTTAAACCACAGGAGAAACGTCTCTTTCAAACTGCTCTGCTGTGTGTTCGTTCACCTTAGGAAGTTGCATTTATGCTTAATTCAGCGAGTAAGAAACACATTTCTTCTAAAAGCTGCGTTTGCATATTCATTAGTGAATGGGAGTATAGGGTGTAATGAGAAATATCTGGTTCTAAAACAAAAACGGAGCTATCTAGCAGAATGATTGTCAAGGTGCGTCTTCAACTTACAGAGTTAAACAGACATGTGAATGTAACAGTTCAGAAACCCTTTCTTTGGAGAATCTGGAAAGGGATATTTCCATCCATATACAGGAACAAAAGAATTAGAGGTAAGATCGCGTCTAAACCACAGGAGAAACGTCTCTTTCCAACGGCTCTGCTGACTGTTCGTTCACCTTAGCAAGTTGCATCTATATTTAGATTCAGCGATTTAGAATCACTTTTCTTACAAAAGCTGCGTTTTGATATTCCTGAGGGAATGGGAGTATAGGGTGTAATGAGAAACATCTGGCTCTAAAACAAAAACGGAGCTATCTAGCAGAATGATTGTCAAGGTGTATATTCAACTTACGAAGTTAAACAGATGTGTGAATGTAGCAGTTCAGAAACCCTTTCTTTGGAGAATCTAGAAAGAGATATTTCCAGTCATATACAGCCACATAAGAATTAGTGGTAAGATCACGTCTAAACCACAGGACAAACGTCTCTTTCAAACTGCTCTGGTTTGTGTTCATTCACCTTAGGAAGTTGCATCTATGTTTACATTCAGCGAGTTAGAAACACGTTTCTTCTAAAAGCTGCTTTTGGATATTCCTGTCTGAATTGGAGTAAATTGTGTAAAGAGAAACGTCTAGCTATAAAACAAAAACGGAGCTATCTAGAAGAATGATTGTCAAGGTGTATATTCAACTTACAGAGTTAAACAGATGTGTGAATGTAGCAGTTCCGAAACCCTTTCTTTGAAGAATCTAGAAAGAAATGTTTCCAGCCCTATACAGGCACATAAGAATTAGCGGTAAGATCACTTCTAAACCACAAGAGACGTCTCTTTCAAACTGCTCTGCTGTGTGTTTGTTGACCCTAGGAAGTTGGAAGTATGTTTAGATTCAGCGAGGTGGAAATAGTTTTCTTCTAAAGGCTGTGTTTGGATATTCCGGAGTGAATGGGAGTACTGGATGTAATGAGAAATATGTGGCTGCAAAACAAAAACGGAGCTAT
>NW_016108155.1:28623-31922 GCF_001604975.1 Cebus imitator
TATACAGGCACATAAGAATTAGCTTTAAGATCGCGTCTAAATCATGGGAAAAACGCCTCTTTCAAGCTGCTCTGCTGTGTGTTCGTTCACCTTAGGAAGTTGCATCTATGTTTAGATTCAGCGACTTAGAAACACCTTTCTTCAAAAAGCTTAGTTTGGATATTCCTGAGTGAATGCGAGTAAAGTTTGTAAAGAGAAAGCCTGGATATAAAACAAAAACGGAGCTATCTAGCAGAATGATTGTCAATCTGTATATTAAACTTACAGAGTTAAACACATGTGTAAGTGTAGCATTTCCCAGACACTTTCCTTGAAGAATCTACAAAGAGATGTTTCCAGCCCTATACAGGCACATAAGAATAAGCGGTAAGATCGCGTCTAAACGACAGGAGAAAAGTCACTTTCAAACTGCCCTGCTGTGTGTTCGTTCACCTTAGGAAGTTGCATCTATGTTTAGATTCAGCGAGTTAGAAACACGTTTCTTCTAAAAGCTGCGTTTAGATATTCCTGAGTGAATGGGCGTACAGGGTGAAATGAGAAATATCTGGCTCTAAAACAAAAACGGAGCTATCTAGCAGTATGATTGCTCTGCTGTAAACTCAACTTACACAGCTAAACAGATGTGTGAATGTAGCAGTTCAAAAACGCATTCCTTGAATAATCTAGAAAGATTTATTTCCTATCATGTACAGGCATATAAGAATTAGCGGTAGGATCCAGTCTAAACCACTGGAGAAACATATGTTTCAAACTGCCCTGCTTTGTGTTCGTTCACCTTAGGTAGTTGCATCTATGTTTAGATTCAGCGAGTTAGAAACACGTTTATTCTAAAAGCTGCGTTTGGATATTCCTGAGTGAATTGGAGTATAGGGTGTAATGAGAAATATCTGGCTCTAAAACAAAAACGGAGTTATGTAGCAGAATGATTGTTAAGGTGTATATTCAACTTACATAGTTAAACAGACATGTGAATGTAGTAGTTTAGAAACCCTTTCTTTGGAGAATCTAGAAAGAGATATTTCCGGCCATATACAGGCTCCTAAGAATTAGCAGTAAGATTGCCTCTAAACCACAGGAGAACCGTGTCCTTCAAACTGCACAGCTGTGTTTTTGTTCACCTTAGGAAGTTGCATCTATGTTTAGATTCAGTGAGTTAGAAACAGTTTTCTTCTAAAGGCTGCCTTTGGGTATTCCTGAGTGAATGGGAGTACAGGGTGTAATGAGAAATATGTGGCTCTAAAACAAAAACGGAGCTATCTAGCAGAAAGACTGTCAAGATGTATATTCAACTTACGAAGTTAAACAGAAGTGTGAATGTAGCCGTTCAGAAACCCTTTCCTTGAATAATCTAGAAAGAGATATTTCTAGCCATATACAAGCACATAAGAATTAGCGGTAAGATCGCGCCAAAACCACAGGAGAAACGACTGTTTCAAACTTCTCTGCTGTGTGTTCGTTCACCTTAGGAAGTTGGATCTATGTTTAGATTCAGCAAGTTATAAACACGTTTCTTCTAAAAGCTGCGTTTGGATATTGCTGAGTGAATGGGAGGAAAGGGTGTAAAGAAAAATATCAGGCTCTAAAAAAAAACGGATCTATCTAGCAGAATGATTGTCAAGCTGTATACTCAAGTTACAGAGTTAAACAGATGTGTGAATGTAGCAGTTCAGAAACCCTTTCTTTGGAGAATCTAGAAAGAGATATTTTCAGCCACATACAGGCACACAAGAATTAGTGGTAAGATCACGTCTAAACCACATGAGAAATGTCTCTTTCAAACTGCTCTGCTGCGTGTTCGTTCAGATTAGGAAGTTGCTTCTATGTTTAGATTTAGCGAGCTAGAAACACGTTTCTTCTAAAAGCTGCGTTTGGTTATTACTGAGTGAATGGTAGCATATGGTGTAATGAGAAATATCTGACTATAACAAAAAAACAGAGCTATCTATTAGAAATATTTTCAAGTGCTATATTCAACTTACAGAGTTAAACAGATGTGTGAATGCACCAACTCGGAAACACTTTCTTTGGAGAATCTAGAAAGTGATATTTCCAGCCATATACAGGCACATAAGAATTAGCAGTAAGAGAGTGTCTAAACCACAGGTGAAAAGACTATTTCAAAATGCTCTGCTCTGTGTTCGTTCACCTTAGGAAGTTGCATCTATGTTTAGATGCAATGAGTTAGAAACACGTTTCTTCTAACAGCTGCCTTTGGACATTCCTGAGTTAATGGGACTCCCTGGTGTGATGAGAAATATCTGACTCTAAAACAAAAACGGAGCTATCTACCAGAATGATTGTCAAGGTGTATATTCAACTTACAGAGATAAACAGATGTGTGAATGTAACATTTCAGAAACCCTTTCTTTGGAGAATCTGGAAAGAGATATTTCCAGCCAAATGCAGGCACATAAGAATTCGCGGTAAGATCCCTTCTAAACCACAAGAGAAACGTCTCTTTCAAACTGCTCTGCTGTGTATTCGTTCACCTTAGGAAGTTACATCTATGTTTAGATTCAGAGAGTTAGAAACACGTTTCTTGTAAAAGCTGCGTTTGGATATTCCTGAGTGATTTGGTGTACAGGGTGTAATTAGAAATATCTGGCTCAAAAACAACAACAGAGCTATCTATCGGAATGATTCTCAAGGAGCATATTCAACTTACAGAGTTAAACAGATATTTGAATGTAGCAGTTCAGAAATCCTTTCTTTGGAGAATATAGAAACAGATATTTCCAGCCATATAAAGGCACATAAGAATTAGCTGTAAGATCGCATCTAAACCACAGGAGAAACGTCTCTTTCAAACTGCTCTGCTGTGTTCGTTCACCTTAGGAAGTTGCATGTGTATTTAAATTCAGCAAGTTAGACACACTTTTCTTCTAAAAGTTGAGTTTGGATATTCTTGAGGGAATTGGAGAAAAGGGTGTAAAGAGAAATGTCTGGCTGTAAAACAAAAACGTTCCTACCTAGCAGAGTGAATGTCAACTGTAATCTCTACTTATTGAGTTAAGCAGACGTGTGAATGTAGCAGTTCGGAAACCCTTTCTTTGGAGAATCTAAAAAGAAGTCTTTCCAGCCATATACAGTCACATGAAGAGCAGAAGATCAAACACCGCATGTTCTCACTCATAGGCGGGTGTTGAACAATGAAAACACATGGACACAGGGAAGGGAGCACTATACAATGGGGTCAGTTGGGGGGAAATAGGGGAGGGACGGTGGGGGTTGGGAAGCTGGGGAGATATAGCAAGGGGAGAAATGCCAGATGTAGGTGATGGGGGGGAAGGCAGCAAATC
>NW_016108155.1:34391-41856 GCF_001604975.1 Cebus imitator
TAGAAACACGTTTCTTCTAAAAGCTGCGTTTGGATATTCCTGAGTGAATGGGAGTACAGATTGTAATGACAAATGTCTGGCTCTAAAACACAAACGGAGCTATCCACCAGAATGATTGTCAAGGTGTATATCCACCTTACAGAGGTAAACAGATGTGTGAATGTAGCAGTTCAGAAACCCTTTATATCGAGAATCTAGAAAGAGACATTTCCAGTCATATACTCGCACATAAGAATTAGCGGTAGGATCGCATCAAAACCACAGGGGAAACGTCTCTTTCAAATTGCTCTGCTGTGTGTTCGTTCACGTTAGGAAGTTGAATCTTTGTTTAGATTCAGCGAGTTAGAAACACGTTTCTTCTAAAAGCTGGGTTTGAATATTCCTGAGTGAATGGGACTACATGGTGTAATGAGAAATATTTGGCTCTAAGACAAAAACGGAACTATCGAGATGAATGATTGCCAAGGTTTGTATTCAACTTACAGAGTTAAACAGATGTGTGAATGTAGCTTTTCAAAAACCCTTTCCTTGGAGAATCTAGAAAGAGAAATTTCCAACCATATAGAAGCACATAAGAATTAGCGGTAAGATCGCGACTAAACCACAGGAGAAACGTCTTTTTCAAACTACTCTGTTGTGTGTTCGTTCACCTTAGGAAGTTGCATCTATGTTTAGATTCTGCGAGTTAGAACACGTTTCTTCTAAAAGCTGCGTTTGGATATTCTTGAATGAATGGGAGTACAGGGTGTAAGGAGAAATATCGGGATCTAAAACAAAAATGGAGCTATCTAGCAGAGTGATTGTCAAGATGTATATTCAACTTACACAGTTAAACAGATGTGTGAATGTATTTGTTCAGAAATAATTTATTTGGAGAATCTAGAAAGAGATATTTCCAGTCATAAACAGGCACATAAGAATTAGCTGTAAGATCGCGTGTAAACCACAGGAGAAAGGTCTCTTTCAAACAGGTCTGCTGTGTGTTCGTTCACCTTAGGAAGTTGCATCTATGTTTAGATTCATTGAGTTAGAAACACGTTTCTTCTAAAAGCTGCGTTTGGATATTCCTGAGTGAATGGGAGTATAGGGTATAATGCGAATTATCTGGCTATAAAACAAAAACGGAGCTATGTCGCATAATAATTTCCAATGTGTATATTCAACTTACAGAGATAAACTGATGTGTAAATGTAGCCGTTCAGAAACCCTTTCTTTAGAGGATGTTGAAAGAGATATTTCCAGCCACGTACAGGTATATAAGAATTAGCGGTAATATCGAGTCTAAAGCACTGGAGAAACGTATATTTCAAACTGCTCTGCTGTGCGTTCGTTCAGCTTAGGAAGCTGCATACATATTTAGATTCATCGTGTTAGAAACACTTTTCTTCTAAAAGCTACGTTTGTGTATTCCTGACTTAATGGTATATAGGGTGTAAGGAGAAATATCTGGCTCTAAAACAGTAACGGAACTACCTAGCAGAATGATTGTCAAGGTGTGTGTTCAACTTACAGAGTTAAACTGATATGTGAATGTAGCAGTTCAGAAACACTTTCCTTGGAGAATGTAGAAACACATATTTCCAGCCATATACAGGTATCTAAGAATTAGTGGTAAGATCGAGTCTAAAACACTGGAGAAACGTATATTTCAAACTGCTCTACTGTGTTTTTGTTCACCTAAGGAAGTTGCATCTATGTTTAGATTCATCGACTTAGAAATACTTTTCTTCTAAAAGCTGCGTTTGGGTATTCCTGAGTGAATGGGAATATAGGATGTAAGGAGAAATATCTGGTTCTAAAACAAAAACGGAGCTATTATAAGAATGATTGTCAAAGTGTGTCTTCAACTTCCAGAGTTAAACTGATGTGTGAATGTATTATTTCAGAAACACTTTCCTTGGAGAATGTAGACACAGATATTTCAAGCCATTTACAATTTGATAAGAATTAGCGGTAAGATCAAGTCTAAAACACTGGAGAAACGTATGTTTCACACTGCTCTGTGTGTTCGTTCACCTTAGGAATTTTCATCTATGTTTAGAATCATCGAGTTAGAAACACGTTTTTTATAAAAGCTGCGTTTGAATATTCCTGAGTGAATTGGAGTATAGTGTTTAAGGAGAATTATCTGGCTTTAAAACATAAACGGCGCTATCTAGCAGAATGATTGCCAAGCAGAATGTGTATATTCAACTAACAGAGTTAAACTGATGTGTGAATGTAGCACTTCAGAAACCCTTTCTTTGGAGAATGTAGAAACAGATATTTCCAGCCATATACAGGGATATAAGAATGAGCGGGAAGATCAGGTCTAAAACCCTGGAGAAACGTATATTTCAAACTGCTCTGCTGTGTGTTCGTTGAAATTAGGAACTTGCATCTATGTTTAAATTCATTGAGACAGAAACACGTTTCTTCTAAAAGCTGCATTTGGATATACCTAAGAATGGGAGTAGAGGGTGTAATGAGAAATATCTCGCTCTAAAACAAACACGGAGCTATCTAGCAGAATGATTGTCAAGGTGTATATTCAACTTACATATTTAAACTAATGTGTGAATGTAGCCGTTCAGAAACCCTTTCTTTGGAAAATGTAGAAACAGATATTTCCAGCCATACACAGGTTCATAAGAATTAGCGGTAAGATGGAGTTGAAAACACTGGAGAAAACTGTATTTCAAACTGCTCTGCTCTATGTTCGTTCACGTTGGGAAGTTGCATCTATGTTTAGATTCATCGAGTTAGAAACACGTTTCTTCTAAAAGCTCCGTTGGAATATTCCTGAGTGAATGGGAGTATAGGTTGGAATGAGAATTATCTGGATCTAAAACAAAAAAGGAGCTATGTGGCAGAATGAAAGTCAAGATGTATATATAACTTAGAGAGTTAAACTGATGATTGAATGTAACAGTTCAGAAACTCTTGTTTGGACAATGTAGAAACAGATATTTCCAGCCATATAAGAATTAGTGGTAAGATCGAGTCTAAAACACTGATGAAACGAATATTTCAAACTGCTCTTCTGTGTGTTCGTTCACCTTATGAAGTTTCATCTATGTTTAGAATCATCGAGTTAGAAACACGTTTCTTCTAAAAGCTGCGTTTAGATATTCCTGAGTGAATCGAAGTATAGGGTGTAATTGGAAATATTTCACTGTAAAACAAAAACGGGGCTATGTAGCAGAATGATTGTCAAGGCATATATTCAACTTACAGAGTTAAATTGATGTGTGAAGGTAACCGTTCAGAAACCCTTTCTTTGGAGACAGTAGAAACAGATATTTCCAGCCATATACTGGTATATAAGAATTAGCGGTACGATCGAGTCTAAAACACTGCAGAAACGCATAACTCAAAATGCTCTGCTGTATTTTCCTTCGCCTTAGGGAGCTGCATCTAAGTTTCGAGTCACCGAGTTAGAAACACGTTTCTTCTAAAGCACCGTTAGATATTCCTCTGTGAATTGGAGTATAGGGTGTAAGGATAAATATCTGGCTCCAAAACAAAAACGGAGCTACCTAGCAGAATGATTGTCAAAGTGCATATTCAACTTACACAGTTAAACTGATATGTGAAAGTAGCAGTTCAGAAACCCTTTCTTTGGAGAATGTAGAAACAGATATTTCCAGCCATATAAAGGTATATAAGTATTAGCGGGATGGTCGGGTATAAAACACTGGAGAATCATATATTTCAAACTGCTCTGCTGTGTGTTCGTTCAAATTAGGAACTTGCATCTATGTGTAAATTCATCGAGATAGAAACACGTTTCTTCTAAAAGCTGTATTTGCATATTCCTGAGAATTTTAGTATAGGGTGTAATGAGAAATATCTGGCTCTAAAAGAAAAACGAGTCAATGTAACAGACTGATTGTCAAGGTGTGTATTCAACTTACAGAGTTAAACTGATGTGTGAATGTAGCCGTTCAGAAACACTTTCTTTGGAAAATGCAGAAAGAGATATTTCTAGCCATGCACAGGTACATAAGAATTAGCGGTAGGATCGAGTTTAAAACACTGGAGAAACGTATATTTCACAATGCTCTGCTGTATGTTCCTTCACGTTAGGAAGTTGCATCTATGTTTAGATTCATCGAGTTAGAAACACGTTTCATCTAAAAGCTCCGTTTGGATATTCCTGCGTGAATGGGAGTATAGAGTGTAATTAGAAATATCTGGATTTAAAACAAAAACGGAGCTATCTAGCAGAAGGAAAATCAAGGAGTTTATTCAACTTACAGAGTTAAACTGATGTGTGAATGTAACAGTTCAGAAACACTTTCTTGGAGAATGTAGAAACAGATATTTCCAGCCATATACAAGTTTATAAGAATTAGCGGTATGATCGAGTCTTCAACACTGATGAAACGTATATTTCAAACTGCTCTGCTGTGTGTTCGTTCGCTTAGGAAGTTGGATCTATGTTTAGATTCATCGAGTTAGAAACACGTTTATTCTAAAAGCTGCGTTGAGATATTCCTGAGTTAATGGATGTGTAGGGTGTAATGGGAGATATTTCGCTGTAAAACAAAAACGGAGCTATCTAGGAGACTGATTGTCAAGGTGTATATTCAACGGACAGTGATAAACTGATGTGTGAATGTAGAAGTTCAGAAACCCTTTCTTTGCAGAATGTAGAAACATATTTCGAGCCATATACAGGTATATAAGGATTATCGATAGTATCGAGTTTAAACACTGGAGAAACGTATATTTCAAGCTGTTCTTCTGTGTGTTCGTTCACCTTAGGAAGTTGCAACTATGTTCAGATTCATCGAGTTAGAAACACGTTTCTTCTAAAAGCTCCGTTTGGATATTCGTGAGTGAATGGAGTATAGGGTGTAAGGATAAATATCTGGCTCCAAAACAAAAACGGAGCTATCTAACAGAATTATTGTCAAGGTGTATATTCAACTTACAGAGTTAAACTGATGTGTGAATGTAGCAATTGTGAAACCCTTTCTTTGGAGAATGTAGAAACAGATATTTCCAGCCATATACCAGTCTATGAGAATTAGCTGTAAGATTGAGTCTGAAACACTGCAGAAACGTGTATTTCAGACTGATCTTCTGTGTGTTCGGTCACCATAGGAAGTTGCATCTATGGTTAGATTCATCGAGATAGAAACACGTTTCTTCAAAAAGCTGCGTTTGGATATTCCTGAGTCAATGGCACTATATGCTGTAATGAGAAATATCTGGCTCTAAAGCCAAAACGGAGCTAACTAGCAGAATGCTTGTCAAGATGTGCATTCAACTTACAGGGTTAAACAGATGAGTGAATGTAAAAGTTCAAAAACCCTTTCTTTGGATAATGTAGAAATAGATATTTCCAGACATATACAGGTATATAAGAATTAGTGGTAAGATCGAGTCTAAAACACTGGAGAAAAGTATATTTTAAACTGCACAGCTGTGTGTTGGCTCAACATAGGAATTTGCACCTACGCTTAGATTCATCGAGTTAGAAACACGTTTCTTCTAAAATCTGCGTTTGGATATTCCTGAGTGAATGGGAGTACAGTGTGTAAAGAGAAATATCTGTCTCTAAAACAAAAACGGAGCTATCTAGCAGAATGATTGCCAAGGTGTATATTCAACTAACACAGTTAAACTGATGTGTAAATGTAGCAGTTCAGAAACATTTTTTTTTTGAAAATGTAGAAACAGATATTTCCAGCCATATACACATGTATAAGAATTAGCCGGAAGGTCGAGTCTAAAACACTGGAGAAACGTATATTTCAAACTGCTCTACTCTTTGTTCATTCACCTTGGGAAGTGGCATCTATGTTTAGATTAGTCGAGTTAGAAACCTCTTTCTTCTAAAAATTGTGTTTGGAGATTCCAGAGTGAATGGGAGCATAGGGTGTAAGGAGAAATATCTGGCTCTAAAACAAAAACGGAGGTGTGTAACAGAATGAGTGTCAAGTTGTGTATTCAACTTACACAGTTAAACTGATCTGTGAATGTAGCAGTTCAGAAACTCTTTCTATGGAGAATGTAGAAACAGATATTTCGAGCCATATAGGGATATATAAGAGTTATCAGGATGATAGAGTCTAAAACGGGAGAAACATTTATTTCAAACTGCTCTGATGTGTGTTTGTTCACCATAGGAAGTTGCATCTATGTTTAGATTCATCTAGCTAGAAACACTTTTTTTTATAAAAGCTGCGTTTCGATATTCCTGAGTGAATGGGATTCTACAGTGTAATGAGAAATATCTGGCTCCAAAACAAAAAAAGGAGCTATCTAGCAGAATGCATGTCAAGGTATATATTCAACTTACAGAGTTAAACTGATGTGTGAATGCAGCAGTTCAGAAACCCATTCTTTGCAGAATGTAGAAACAGATATTTCCAGCCATATACAGGTATATAAGAATTAGCTGTAAGAATGGGTCTAAAACAGTGGAGAAATGTATATTTCCAATTGCTCTTCTGTGTGTTGCTTCACCTTAGGAAGTTACATCTATGTTTAGATTCATCAAGTTAGAAACACGTTTCTTCAAAAAGCTGCGTGTGGATATTCCAGAATGATTGAGAGTGTAAGGCGTAATTAGAACTATCTGGCTCTAAAACGAAAACGGAGCTATCTAGAAGAATGATTGTCAAGGTGAATGTTCAACTTACAGAGGTAAACTGACGTGTAAATGTAGCAGTTCAGAAAGCCTTTCTTTGGAGAATGTAGAAACAGATACTTCCAGCCATATACAGGTATATAAGTGTGAGCGTTAAGACCGAGTATAAAACACTGGAGAAACGTATATTTCAAAATGCTCTGCTGTGTGTAAGTTCCCCTTAGGAAGTTGCATCTATGTTTAGATTCATCTTGTTAGAAACACGTTTCTTCTAAAAGCTGTTATGGGATATTCCTGAGTGAATGGGAGTATAGAGTGTAATGAAAAATATCTGGCTCTAAAAGAAAAACTTAGCTATCCAGCAGAATGATTGTCAAGGTGTAAATTCATATTACAGTGCTACACTGATGTAAGAATGTAGCAGTTCAGAAAGCATTTCTTTGGAGAATTAGAACAGATATTTCCAGACATATATAGGTATATAAGAATTAGCAGTAAGATCGAGTCTAAACCACTGGAAAAACGTATATTTCACACTGGTCGGCTGTTTTCGTTCACGTTAGGAAGTTGCGTCTACATTTAGATTCACCGAGTTAGAAACACGTTTCTTCTAAAAGCTGCATTTGCAAATCCTGCGTCAATGGGAGTACAGGGTGTAAGGAGAAATATCTGGCTCTAAAACAAAAACGGAGGTATTCAGCAGAATGATTGTCAAGGTGCATATTCAACATACAGAGTTAAACTGATGAGTGAATGTAGCAGTTCAGAAACCCTTTCTTTGGAGAATGTAGAAACAGATATTTCCAGCCATACAGGTATATAAGAATTAATGGTAAGGTCGAGTCTAATACACTGGAGAAACGTATATTTCTTTTTTTTTTT
>NW_016108155.1:44541-49824 GCF_001604975.1 Cebus imitator
GTCCAGGAATTTATCCATTTCTTCCAGGTTTATTAGTTTGTGTGCATAGAGTTGTTTGTAATAATCTCTGATGATGGTTTGAATTTCTGTGGAATCTGTGGTGATATCCCCTTTATCGAGAAACGTATATTTCAAACTGCTCTTCTGTGTGTTCGTTCACATTAGGAAGTTGCATCTATGATTAGATTCAGCGAGTTAGAAACACGTTTCTTCTAAAAACTGCATTTGGATATTGCTGAGCGAATGGGAGTATAGGTTGTAATGAGAAATATCTGGCTCTAAAACAAAAACGGCGCTATCTAGCAGTATGATTCTCAAGGTGTATATTCAACGCTCAGAGTTAAACTGATGCATGGATGTAGCCATTCAGAAACGCTTTCCTTGGAGAATGTGGAAACAGATATTTCCTGCCTTATACAGGTATATAAGAATTAGCGGTAAGATCGAGTCTAAAACACTGGAGAAACATATATTTCAAACTGCTCTGCTGTGTGTTCATTTATCTTAGGAAGTTGCATGTATGTTTAGATTCATCGAGTTAGAAACACGTTTCTTTGAAAAGCTGCGTTTGGATATTCCTGAGTGAATGGTAGTATAGGCTGTAATGAGAAATATCTGGCTCTAAAACAAAAATGGAGCTACCTAGCAGAATGATTGTCAAGGTGTGTATTCAACTTACTGAGTTAAACTGATGTGTGAATGTAGCACTTCAGAATCCCTTTCTTTGGAGAATGTAGACACAGATATTTCCAGCCATATACACATATATAAGAATCAACGGTAAGATCGAGTCTAAAACACCGGAGAAACGTATATTTCAAACTGCACTGCTGTGTGTTCGTTCACCTTAGGAAGTTGCATCTATGTTTAGATTCATCGAGTTAGAAACACGTTTCTTCTAAAACCTGCGTTAGGATATTCCTGAGTGAATGGGAGTATAAGGTGTAAGGAGAAATATATGGCTAAAAACAAAAACGGAGCTGTCTAGCAGAATGATTGTCAAGGTGTATATTCAGCTTACAGAGATAAACTGATGGGTGAATGTAGCATTTCGGAAACCATTTCTTTGGAGAATGTAGAAACGCATATTTCCAGTCATATAGAGGTACATAAGAATTAGTGGTAAGACTGAGTCTAAAACGGTAGAGAAACGTATATTTCAAACTGCTGTGTTGTGTGTTCGTTCACCTTAGGAAGTTGCATCTATGTTAGGTTTCATTGAGTTAGAAATAAGTGCCTTATAAAAGCAGCGTTTGGATATTCCTGAGTGAATTGAATTATAGCGTGTTAGGAGAAATATCTGTCTCTAAAACAAAAACGGAGCTATCTAGCAGAATTATTGTCAAGGTGTATATTTAACCTACAGAGTTAAACTGACATGTGACGGCAGCAGTTCAGAAACCATTTCTTTGGAGAATCAAGAAACAGATATTTCCAGCCATATACAGGTATCGAGGAATTAGCAGTAAGACCGAGTCTAAAATACTGGAGGAACGTATATTTCTAACCTCTCTGTTTGTGGTCGTTCACCTTAGGAAGTTGCATCTATGTTTAGATTCATTGTGTTAGAAACCAGGTTCTTATAAAAGCTGGGTTTGGATATTCTTGAGTGAATGGGATCATAGGGTGTAAGGAGCAATATCTGGCTCTAAAACAAAAATGGAGCTACTTAGCAGAATTATTGTCAAGGTGTATATTCACCTTACAGAGTTAAACTGATGTGTGAAAGTAGCAGTTCAGAAACTCTTTCTTTGGAGAAAGTAGAAAAACATATGTCCCGCCATATAGAGTTGTGTAAGAATTATCGGTAAGATTGAGACTAAAACACTGGAGAAACGTATATTTCAAACTGCTCTGCTGTGTGTTCGTTCACCTTAGGAAGTAGCATCTATGTTTAGATTCATCGAGGTAGAAACACGTTTCTTCAAAATGGTGCGTTGGGTTATTCCTGATTGAATGGGAATATGGGGTGCATTGAGAAATATCTGGCTCTAAATCCAAAACGGAGGTATCTAGAAGAATGATTGTCAAGGTGTACATTCAACTTACAGAATTAAAACTCATGTGTGTATATAGCAGTTCAGAAACCCTTTCTTTGGCGAATGTAGAAAGAGATATTTCCAGCCATATACAGGTATATCAGAATTAGCGGTAAGATCGAGTCTAAACGCTGGAGATACGTATGATTCAAACTGCTCTGATGGGTGTTCATTCACCTTAGGAAGTAGTATCTATGTTTAGGTTCATCGAGTTACAGACACATTTCTTCTAAAAGGTGCGTTTGGATATTCCTGAGCGAATGGGAGTATAGGCTGTAATGAGAAATATCTCACTCTAAAACAAAAACGGAGCTATATGGCAGAAGGATTGTCAAGTTGTACGTTCAACGTACAGAGTAAAAACTGATGTGTCAATGTAGCAGTTCAGAAACTCTTTCTTTGCAGAATGTGGAAACAGATATTTACAGCCATATACAGGTATATAAGAATTAGTGGTAAGATCGAGTCTAAAAAACTGGAGAAACGTATATTTCAAACTGCTCTGTTGTGTGTTCATTCACCTTAGGACGTAGCATCTATGTTTAGATTCATCGAGTTAGAAACACGTTTCTTCTAAATGCTGCGTTTGGATATTCCTGAGTGAATGGGAGTATAGGGTGTAGTGAGAAATATCTGGCTCTAAAACAAAAAAGGAGCTGTCAAGCTGAATCATTGTCAAGGTGTGTATTCAACTTACAGAGTTTAGCTGATGTGTGAACGTAGCAGTTCGGAAACTCTTTCTTTGGAGAATGCAGAAACAGATATTTCCAGCCATATACAGGTGTACAAGAATTAATGGTAATAACGAGTCTAAAACAGTGGGGAAACGGATATTCAAACACCTCTGCTGTGTGTTCGTTCACCTTACGGAGGTGCATCTATGTTTATATTCGTCAAGTTAGAAACACGTTTCTTCTAAAAGCTGCGTTAGGATATTCCGGAGCAAATGGCAGTATAGGGTGTAACAGGAAATATCTGGCTCTGAAGCAAAAACGGACTTATCTGTCGGAATGAATGTTAAGGTATGCCTTCAATATACAGGGTTAAACTGATGTGTGAATGTAGAAGTTAAGAAACCCTTTCTTTGGAGAACATAGAAACAGAAACTTCCAGCCTTATACAGGTATATAAGAATTAGGGGTATGATCGAGCCTGAAACACTGGAAAAGTGTATATTTCAAACTGCTCTGCTGAGTGTTCGTTCAACTTAGGAAGTTGCATCAATGTTTAGATCCATCGAGTTAGAAACACGTTTCTCCTAAAAGCTGCGTTTGGATATTCCTGAGTGAAAGGGAGTATAGAGTGTAATGAGAAATATCTGTCTCTAAAACAAAAACTGAGCTATGTAGCAGAATGATTGTCAAGGTGTATATTCAACATACAGAGTTAAACTGATTTGTGAATGTAGCAGTTCAGAAACCCTTTCTATGGAGAATATAGAAAGAGATATTTCCAGTCATATACAGGTATATAAGAATTAGCGGTAAGACGAAGTCTAATACAGTTGAGAAACCTCTATTTCAAACTACTCTACTGGGTGTTCGTTTACCTTTGGGAATTGCATCTGTGTTTATATTCATCGTGTTAGAAACCCGTTTCTTCCAAAAGCTACGTTTAGATATTTCTAGCTGAATGGGGGTATAGGGTGTAAAGGGAAATATGTGGCTCTAAAACAAAAACGGAGCTAACTAGTGGAATATTTTCCATGGTGTATATTCAACTTAAAGACTTAAACTGATGTGTGAATGTAGCAGTTCAGAAACCCCTTCTTTGGAGAATCTAGAAACAGACATTTCCAGCATATACAGGTATATAAGAATTAGCAGAATGATCGCGTCTAGAACACAGGAGAAACGTATCTTCCGTACTGCTAAGCTGTTCGTCTGTTTTCCTTAGGAAGTTGCATCTATGTTTAGATTCAACGGGTTAGAAACACGTTTCTTCTAAAAGCTGCGCTTGGATGTTCCTGAGTGAATGCGAGTATAGGGTGTAATGGGAAACATCTGGCTCTAAAACAAAAACGGAGCTATCTAGGAGAATGATTGTCAAGGTGTATATTCAACTTATAGAGTTAAACTGTTGTGTGAATGTAGCAGTTCAGAAACCTTTTCTTTGGAGAATCTAGAAAGAGATATTTCCAGCCATATACAGGCTCATAAGAATCAGCGGTAAGATCACGTCTAAACCACAGGAGACACGTCTCTTTCAAACTGCTCTGCTGTGTGTTTGTTCAACTTAGGAAGTTGCATCTATGTCTAGATGATGCGAGTTAGAAACACGTTTCTTCTAAAAGCCACGTTTGGATATTCCTGAGTGAATGGAAGTCCAGGGTGTAATGAGAAATATCTGGCTCTAAAACAAAAACGGAGCTATGTAGCAGAATGATTGTCAAGGTGTATATTCAACTTACAGAGTTAAACAGATGTGTGAATGTAGCAGTTGAGAAACCCTTTCTTTGGAGAATCTGGAAAGAGATATTTCCAGCCATATACAGGCTCATAAGAATTAGCGGTAAGATCGCGTCTAAACCACAGGAGAAACGTCTGTTTCAAACTGCTCTTCTGTGTGTTCGTACACATTAAGAAGTTGCATCTATGGTTAGATTCAGCGAGCTAGAAACACATTTCTTCTTAAAGCTCAGTTTGGATATTCATGAGTGAATGGGAGTATAGGTTGTAATGGGAAATATCAGCCCCTAAAACAAAAACGGAGCTTTGTAGCAGAATGATTGTCAAGGTTTATAATCTACTTACAGAGTTAAACAGATGTGTGAATGCAGCAGCTCAAAAACTGGACTGGAGTGAACCTCAGCAGACCTAAGGGAGAGGGGCCAGACTATCAGAAGGAAAACCAAGAAACAGAAATAACCTCACCATCAACAATCAGAACGTCAATCTGAAAGATTTGAGACCCAATCTGAAAGCCAGAAACTACAAAGTCGACAGGTGGATAAATCCTTAAAGATAGGAGGAAACCAGCGCAAAAAGGACGAAAACACTCGAAGCCAGAACACCTCTCCTCCTAAAAGGGATCACAACTCCTCACCAGCAAGGGAACAAGGTTGGAGGGAGAATGAGAGTGATGAAATGACAGAATCAGATATCAGAAGGTGGGTAGTAAGAAACTTCTGTGAACTTAAAGAACATGTTCTAACCAAATGCAAAGAAACTAAGAACCTTGAAAAAAGATTTCACGAAATGCTAACGAGAATGGACAAAATAGAAAGGAATATAAGTGAATTGAT
>NW_016108155.1:49988-52182 GCF_001604975.1 Cebus imitator
CAACTCAATGAAATAAAACGGGAAGGCAAGACTGAAGAAAAAAGGGTAAAAAGGAATGAACAAAGTCTCCAAGAAATGTGGGACTATGTGAAAAGACCTAATCTACGTTTGATAGGCGTACCTGAATGCGACGAAGAGAATGAATCCAAGCTGGAAAATACTCTTCAGGATATTATCCAGGAAAACTTCCCCAACCTAGCAAGGCAGGCAAACATTCAAGTCCAGGAAATACAGAGAACACCATAAAGATATTCGTCAAGAAGAGCAACCCCAAGGCACATAATCATCAGATTCACCAGGGTGGAAATGAAGGAGAAAATACTAAGGGCAGCCAGAGAGAAAGGTCGGGTTACCCATAAAGGGAAGCCCATTAGACTCGCAGCAGATCTCTCAGCAGAAACCCTACAAACCAGAAGAGAGTGGGGGCCAATATTCAACATCCTTAAAGAAAAGAACTTTCAACCCAGAATCTCCTATCCAGCCAAACTAAGCTTCATAAGCGAAGGAAAAATAAAACCCTTTGGGAACATGCAAGTACTCACAGATTTCGTCTTTACCAGGCCAGCTCTAAGAGAGCTCCTGAAAGAGACTCTACACATATAAAGGAACAACAATTACCAGCTCAACTAAAGGGCAAAACACCCAGCTAGCACCAAAAGGGCAGTATCAAATTCACACAATACAATATTTACCCTAAATGTAAATGGACTAAAGGCCCCAATCAAAAGACAGAGACTGGCAAATTGGATAAAAAGACAAAACCCATCGGTGTGCTGTATCCAGGAAACCCATCTCACATGCAAGGATACACAAAGGCTCAAAATAAAGGGATGGAGGAAGATTTACCGAGGAAATGGACAGCAAAAAAAAGCAGGAGTTGCAAGTCTCGTCTCTGATAAATTAGACTTTAAAGCAACAAAGATCATAAGAGACAAAGAGGGACATTACATAATGGTAAAAGGATCAATGCAACAAGAAGAACTAACGATCCTGAATATATACGCACCCAATACAGGAGCACCCAGATACATAAGGCAAGTTCTTAATGACTTACAAAGAGACTTAGACTCCACACAATAATAGTGGGAGACTTTAACGCCCCATTGTCAACATTGGACCCATCAACAAGACAGAAAATTAACAAGGATATCAAGGACTTGAACTCAGACCTGGAACAAGCAAACCTAATAGACATTTACAGAACTCTCCACCCCAAATCCACAGAATATGCATTCTTCTCAGCAACATATCACACCTACTCTAAAATTGACCACATAATTGGGAGTAAATCACTCCTCAGCAAATGAAAAAGAATGGAAATCATAACAAAGTCTCTCAGACCACAGTGCAATCGAGTTAGAACTCAGAATTCAAAAACTAACCCAGAACCGTACAGCTTCATGGAAACTGAACAACTTGCTCTTGAATATTGACTCGATAAATAATGAAAGGAAGACAGAAATAAAGATGTTCTTCGAAACCAACGAGAATGAAAACACAACATACCAGAATCTCTGGGACACATTTAAAGCAGTCTCTAGAGGAAAATATATAGAAATAAGTGCCCACATGACATGCAAGGAGAGATCAAAAATTGACACCCTATCGTCAAAACTGAAAGAGCTAGAGGAGCAAGATAAAAAAATCTCAAAGTCTCGCAGAAGACGAGAAATCGCTGAGATCAGAGGAGAATTGAAGGAGATAGAGACACAAAAAACCCTTCAAAAAATCAATAAATCCAGGAGCTGGCTTTTTGAAAAGATCAACAAAATAGACAGACCACTAGACAGACTAATAAAAAAAGAAAAGAGAGAATAACCAAATTGATGCAGTAAAAAACGATAAAGGGGATATCACCACCGATTCCACAGAAATTCAAACCATCATCAGAGATTATTACAAACAAGTCTATGCACACAAACTAATAAACATGGAAGAAATGGATAAATTCCTGGACACTTGCCTCCTGCCAAGCCTAAAACAGGAAGAAGCCAAAACCCTGAACAGACCCATAACAATGTCTGAAGTTGAGGCAGCAATTAAGAGCTTACCACCCAAAAAAACCCCAGGTCTAGATGAGCTCACAGCTGAATTCTCCAAGACATACAAAGAGGAGCTGGTACCATTCCTTCTGAAACTATTCCAAACAATACAAAAAGAGGGAATTCTTCCCAAATCATTTTATGACACCAAC
>NW_016108155.1:53747-63275 GCF_001604975.1 Cebus imitator
TGACAAAGGGCTGATATCCAGAATTTACAAAGAACTAAAACAGATTTACAAGAAAAAAACTAACAAGCCCATTCAAAAGTGGGCAAAGGATATGAACAGACACTTTACAAAAGAAGATATACATGAGGCCAACAAACATATGAAAAAATGCTCATCATCACTGGTCATCAGGGAAATGCAAATCAAAACAATATTGAGATACCATCTCAAGCCTGTTAGAATGGCAACATTAAAAAATCTGGAGACAACAGATGCTGGAGGATATGTGGAGAAATAGGAACAGTTTTACACTGTTGTTGGGAGTGTAAATTAGTTCAACCATTGTGGAAGACAGTGTGGTGATTCCTAAAGGACCTAGAAATATAAATTCCATTTGACCCAGCAATCCCATTACTGGGTATATATCCAAAGGATTACAAATCGTTCTACTATAAGGACACGTGTACACGAATGTTCATTGCAGCACTGTTTACAATAGCAAAGACCTGGAACTAACCCAATTGCCCATGGTCGATAGACTGGTTAGGGAAAATGTGGCAATTATACACCATGGAATATTACGCAACCATCAAAAACGATGAGTGTGGGTCCTTTGTGGGGACATGGATGAACCTGGAAACCATGATTCTCAGCAAACTGACAGAAGAGCAGAAGATGAAACACCACGTGTTCTCACTCATAGGTGGGTGTTCAACAGTGAGAACACATAGACACAGGAAGGGGAGCACTACACACTGGGGTATGTTGGGGGGAAATAGCGTAGGGACGGTGGGGGGTGGGGATCTGGGGAGAGATAACAAGGGGAGAAATGCCAGATGTAGGTGATGGGAAGGAAGGCAGCAAATCACACTGCCACGTGTGTTCCTATGCAACAATTTGCAAGTTCTTCACATGTACCCCAAAACCTAAAATGCAATAAAATAAATAAATGGGAAAAGAAAGAATAATTGTAAGATCAAATCCAAAACACTGGAGAAACGTATATTTCAAACTGTTCTGCTGTGTGTTCGTTCAGCTTAGGAAGTTCCATCTATGTTTAGATTCATGGATTTAGAAACACATTTCTTTTAAAAGCTGAGTTTGGATATTCCACAGTGAATGGGAGTATAGGGTGTAATGAGAAATATCTGGCTCTGAAACAAAAACGGAGCTATCTAGAAGAATGATTGTCAGCGTTTATATTCAACTTACATAGTTAAACAGATGTGTGAATGTAGCCGTTCAGAAACGCTTTCTTTGGAGAATATAGAAAGAGGTATTTCCAACCATATACAGGAAATTAAGAATTAGCGGTTACATCGCGTCTAAACCACAAGAGAAACGTCTCTTTAAAACAACTCTGCTGTGTGTTCAATCACCTTAGGAAGTTGCATCTATGTTTAGATTCAGCGAGGTAGAAACACGTTTCTTCTAAAAGCTGCGTTTGGATATTGCTTAGTGAATGGGAGTACAGGGTGTAAGGAGAAATATCTGGCTCTAAAACAAAAATGGAGCTATCTAGCAGAATGATTGTCAAGGTGGATATTCAACTTATGGAGGTAAACAGATGTGTGAATGTAGCAGTTTAGAAACCCTTTCTTTGGAGAATCTATAAAGAGATATTTATAGCGATATACAGGCACACAAGAATTAGCGGTTACATCGCATCTAAACTACAGGAGAAACATGTCTTTCAAACTGCTCTGCTGTGTGTTCGTTCATCTTAGGAAGTTGATCTATGGTTAGATTCAGCGAGTTAGAAAAACGTCTCTTCTAAAAGGTGCTTTTGGATATTCCTGAGTGAATGGGAGTATAGAGGGTAATGACAATTACCTGGCTCTTAAACAAAAACGGAGCTATCTAGGAGAATGATTGTCAAGGTGCATATTCACCTTACAGAGTTAAACAGATGTGTGAATGTAGCAGTTCAGAAACTCTTTCTTTGGAGAATCTAGAAAGACATATATCCAGCCATATACAGGCACATAAGAATTAGCAGCACGATCGCGTGTAAAACACAGGAGAAACGTCTCTTTCAAAATGCTCTGCTGTGTGTTCGTTCATCTTAGAAAGTTGCATCTATGTTTAGATTCAGCGAGTTAGAAACACGTTTCTTCTGAAAGCTGCCTTTGGATATTCCTGAGTTAATGGGGGAATAGGGTGTGATGAGAAATATCTGGCAATAAAACAAAAACGGGGCTATCTAGCAAAATGATTGTCAACGTTTATATTCAACTTACAGAGATAAACAGATGTGTGAATGTAGCAGTTAAGAAACCCTTTTTTTTGAGAATCTGGAAAAAGATATTTCCAGCCATTCAGAGGCACATAAGAATTATCGGTAAGATCGCGTTGAAACCACAGGAGAAAGTTCTCTTTCAAACTGCTCTACTGTGTGTTCGTTCACCTTAGGAAGCTGAATCTATGTTTAGATTCAGGGAGTTAAAAACACGTTTCTTCTAAAAGCTGCGTTTGCTTATTCCTGAGTGAATGGGAGTATAGGGTGTAATGAGAATTATCTGGTTCTAAAACAAAAACGGAGCTATCTAGCAGAATGATTGTCAAGGTGTATATTCAACTTACAGCGTAAAACAGATGTGGGGATGTCGCAGTTCAGAAACCCTTTCTTTGGAGAATCTAGAAAGAGATATTACCAGCCATATACAGGCACATAAGAATTAATGATAAGGTCGCTTCTAAACCACAGGAGAAACGTCTGTTTCAAACTGCTCTGCTGTGTGTTGATTCACCTTAGGAAGTTGACTCTATGTTTAGATTCAGCGAGTTTAAAACACGTTTATTTGAAAAGTTGCGTTTGATATTCCTGAGTGAATGGGAGTATAGGGTTTAGTGAGGAATATCTGGCTCTAAAACAAAAACGGAGCTATCTAGCAGAACGATTGTCAAGGAGTATATTCAACTTACAGAGTTAAACAGATGTGTGAGTGCAGCAGTTCAGAAACCCTTTCTTTGGAGAACTGAGAAAGAGATATTTCCAGCCATAGACAGGTACATAAGAAATAGCGGTAAGATCGCGTCTAAATCACAGGAGACACGTCTCTTTCAAAGTGCTCTGCTGTGTGTCACTTCACCATAGGAAGTTCAATCTATATTTAGATTCAGCGAGTTAGAAACACGTTTCTTGTAAAAGCTGCGTTTGGATATTCCTGAGTGAATGAGAGCATAGGGTGTAATGAGAAATATCTGGCTGTAAAATGAAAAGGGAGATATCTAGTAGAATGATTGTCAAGGTGTATATTCAAATTACACAGTTAAACAGATATGAATGTAACAGTTCAGAAACCCTTTCTTTGGATAATCTAGAAAGAGATATTTTCAGCCATATACAGGCACATAAGAATTAGCGGTAAGATCGCGTCTAAACCACAGGAGAAACGTCTCTTTCAAACTGCTCTGCTGTGTGTTCTTTCACCTTAGGATGTTGTATCTATGTTTAGATTATGGGAGTTAGAAACACGTTTCTTCTAAAAGCTTCGTTCGTATATTCCTGAGTGAATGGGGGAATACGATGCAATGAGAAATATCTGGCTCTAAAACAATAAGGGAGTTTTCCCGCAGAATGATTGTAAAGGTTTATATTTAACCTATAGAGTAGAAGAAATGTGTGAATGTAGCAGTTCATAAACCCTTTCTTTCGAGAATCTTGAAGGAGATATTTCCAGCCATATATAGGCACTTAAGAATTAGCCGTAAGATCGCGTGTAAACCACAGGAGAAACGTCTCTTTCAGACTGCTCTGCTGTGTGTTCGTTCACCTTAGTAAGTTGTATCTAGGTTTAGATTCAGCCAGATAGAATCACGTTTCTTCCAAAAGCTGTGTTTCGGTATTCGTGAGTTAAGGCAAGTATAGTGTGTAATGAGAAATATCTCGCTCTAGAAGAAAAATGGAGCTATCTAGCAGAATGATTCTCAAAGTGTATATTCAACTTACAGAGTTAAACAGATGTGTGAACGTAGCAGTTCAGAAACTCTTTTTTTGGAGAAACTAGAAAGAGATATTTCCAGCCATATACAGGCACATAAGAATTAGCGGTGAGATCGCGTCTAAATCAAAGGAGAAACGTCTCTTTGAAACTGCTCTGCCTCTAAAACAAAAATGGAGCTATCTAGTGGAATGATTCTCAAGGTATATATTGAACCTATAAAGTTAAACAGATGTGAGCATGTAGAATTTCAGAAACCCTTTTTTTTAGAGAATCTAGAAAAAGATATTTCAAGCCATATACAGGCACATAAGAAATAGCAGCAGGATCGTGTCTAAACCACAGGAGAAACGTCTCTTTCAAACTGTTCTTCTGTGTGTTCGTTCACCTTAGAAAATTGCGACTATGTTTAGATTCAACGAGTTAAAAACACGTTTCTTCTTAAAGCTGAGTTTGGATATGCCTGAGTTAATGGGAGTATTCGGTGTATGTAGAAATATCTGGCTCTAAAACAAAAACGGAGCTATCTAGCAGAATGATTGTCAAGGTGTGTATTCAACTTACAGAGTTAAACAGATGTGTGAATGGAGCAGTTCAGAAACCCTTTGCTTGGAGAATCTAGAAAGAGATATTTCCAACCATATACTGGCACATAAGAATTAGCGGTAAGATCGCGTCTAAGCCACAGGAGAAACATCTCTATGAAACTGCTCTGCTGTGTGTTACTTCATCTTAAGAAGTTGCATCTATGTTTATACGCAGCGAGTTAGAAACATGTTTGTTCTAAAAGCTGCGTTTGGATATTCCTGAGTGAATGGGAGTACAGGGTGTAATGAGAAATATCTGTCTCTAAAAACCAAAACGCAGCTATCTGGCAGAATGATTGTCAAGGTGTATATTCAACTTACAGAGTTAAACAGATGTGTGAATGTACCAGTTTGGAAACCCTCTCTTTGCAGAATCTAGAAAGAGATATTTCCAGCCATACAAAGGCACCTAAGAATTAGCAGAAGATCGCGTCTAAACCAAAGGAGAAACGTCTTTTTCAAACTTCTCTGCTATGTGTCACTTCACCTTAGGAAGTTACATCTATGTTCAGAATCAGCGAGTTAGAAACACGTTTCTTCTAAAAGCTGCGTTTGGATATTACTTAGTGAATCAGAGTATAGTGTGTAATGAGAAATATCTGGATCTATAAAAAAAAACAGAGCTATCTAGCAGAATGATTGTCGAGGTGTATATTCAACTTACAGAGTAAAACAGAGGGGTCAATGTAGCACTTCAGAAACCCTTTGTCTGGAGAATCTAGAAAGAGATATTTCCAGCCATATACAGGCACATAGGAATTAGCTGTAAGATCGCGTGTAAACCACAGGTGAAACGTCTGTTTCAAACCTCTCTGCTGTGTGTTCGTTCATCTCAGTAAGTCGCATCAATGTTTAGGTTCAGCGAGTTAGAAACACCTTTCTTCTAAAAGCTGCGTTTGGATATTCCTGAGTGAATGGGAGTACAGGGTGTCATGAGAAACATCTGGCTCTAAAACAAAACGCAGCTATCTAGCAGAATGGCTCTCAAGGAGCATATTCAACTTACAGAGATAAACAGATATGGGAATGTTGCAGATCAGAAACCCTTTCTTTGTTTGCAGAATCTAGAAAGAGATATTTCCAGCCATATAGAGGCACATAAGAATTAGTGGTAAGATCGCGTCTAAACCACCGGAGGAATGTCTCTTTCGAACTCCTCTGCTGTGTTTCACTTCACCTTCAGAAGTTGTATCCATGTTTAGATTCAGTGAGTTAGAAACACTTTTCTTCTAACGTCTGCGTTTGGATATTCCTGAATGAATGGGAGTACAGGGTGTAACGGGAAATATCTGGCTCTAAAACAAAAACGGAGCTATCTAGCAGAATGATTGTCAAGGTGTAAATTCAACTTACAGAGGTAAACAGACATGTGAATGTAGCAGCTTAGAAATCCTTCCTTTGGAGAATGTAGAAAGAGATATTTCCAGCCATATACAGTCACATAAGAGTTAGCGGTAAGATCGCGTCTAAACCACAAGAGCAACGTCTCTTTCAAACTGCTCTGCTGTGTTCGTTTACCTTAGGAAGCTCCATCTACGTTTAGTTAAAGAGAGTTAGAAACACGATTCTTTTAAAAGCAGCGCTTGGATATTCCTGAGTCAATAGGAGTACAGGGTGTAATGAGAAATGTCCGGGTCTAAAACAAAAACGGAGCTATCTAGCAGAATGATGGTCAAGGTGTATATTCAAGTTACAGAGTTAAACAGATGTGTGGATTTAGCCTTCAGAAACCCTTTCTTTGGAGAATCTAGAAAGTAATATTTACAGCCATAGACAGGCACATAAGAATTAGCTGCAAGATCGATTATAAACCACAGGAGAAAGGTCTCTTTCAAACTGCTCTGCTATGTTCGTTCACCTTAGGAAGCTCCATTTACGTTTAGGTAAAGCGAGTTGGAAACACGTTTCTTTTAAAAGCAGCGCTTGAATATTCCTGAGTGAATGGGAGTACAGGGTGTAATGAGAAATGTCCGGCTCTAAAACAAAAACGGAGCTATCTAGCTGAATGATTGTCAAGATATACATTCAACTTACAGAGTTAAACAGATTTGTGGTTGTAACAGTTCAGAAACCCTTTCTTTGGAGAATCTAGAAAGAGATATTTACAGCCATAGACAGGCACATAAGAAATAGCTGCAAGATTGATTATAAACCACAGGAGAAACGTCTCTTTCAAACTGCTATGCTGTGTGTTCGTACACCTTATTAAGTTGCATCTATGCTTAGATTCAGCGAGTTAGAAACACGTTTCTTCTAAAGCTGCGTTTGGATATTCCTGAGTGAATGGCTGTACAGGGTGTAATGAGAAATATCTGACTCTAAAACAAAAAATGAGTTATCTAGCAGAATGATTGTCAAGGTGTATATTCACCTTACAGAGGTAAACAGATGTATGAATGTAGCAGTTCAGAAACCCTTTCTTTGGATAATCTAGAAAGAGATATTTCCAGCCATATACAGCTATAGAACAACTAGCTGTAAGATCGAGTCTAAACCACTGGAGACACGTATATTTCAAACTGCTCTGCTGTGTGTTCGCTCACCTTAGGAAGTTGCATCTATGTTTAGATTCAGCGAGTTAGAAACAAGTTTCTTCTAAAAGCTGCGTTTGGATATTCCTGAGTGAATGGGGTACAGGGTGTAATGAGAAATATCTGGCTCTAAAACAAAAACGGAGCTATCTAGCAGAATGAATATCAAGGAGTATATTCAACTTACAGAGGTAAACAGATGTGTGAATGTCGCAGTTCAGAAACCCTTTCTTTGGAGAATCTAGAAAGAGATATTTCCAGCTATATACAGGCACATAATAATTAGCGGTAAGATCGCATATAAACCACAGGAGAATCGTCTCTTTCAAACTGCTCTGCTGTGTGTTCCTTCACCTAAGGGAGTTACATCTATGTTTAGATTCAGCGAGTTAGAAATACGTTTCTTCTAAAAGCTGCGTTTGGATATTCCTGAATAAATGGGAGTACCGTGTGTAATGAGAAATATCTGGCTCTTAAACAAAAACGAACCTATCTGGCAGAATGATTGTCAAGGTGTATATTCAACTTACAAAGTTAAATACATATGTGAATGTATCACTTCAGAAACCCTTTCTTTGGAGAATCTAGATAGAACTATTTCCAGGAACATACAGGCACAGAAGAATTAGCAGCCAGATCGCGTCTAAACCACAGGAGAAACGTCTCTTTAAAACTGCTCTGTGGTGTGTTCGTTCACCTTAGGAAGTTGCATCTATGTTTAGATTCAGCGAGTTAGAAACACGTTTCTTCTAAAACCTGTTTGGATATTCCTGAGTGAATGGGAGTACAGTGTGTAATGAGAAATAACTGGCTCTAAAACAAAAATGGAGCTATCTAGCAGAATGATTGTCAAGGTGTATATTCAACGTACAGAGGTAAACTGATGTGTGAATGTAGCAGTTCAAAAACCCTTTCTTTGCATAATGTAGAAACAGTTATTTCCAGCCATATACAGGTATATAAGAATTAGTGGTAAGATCGAGTCTAAAACACTGGAGAAACATATATTTCAAACTGCTCTGCTGTGTGTTCGTTCATCTTGGGAAATTGCATCTATGTTCAGATTCATCTAGTTAGAAACACGTTTCTTCTAAAAGCTGCGTTTGGATATTCCTGAGTGAACTGGAGTATAGTGTGTAATCAGAAATATCTGGCTGTAAAACAAAAACGGAGCTATCTAATAGAATGAATGTAAAGGTTTGTATTCAACTTACAGTGTTCAAATGATGTGTGAATGTATCAGTTCAGAAATCCTGTCTTTGGAGAATGTAGAAACAGATACTTTCAGCCATATACAGGTATATAAGAATTGGCAGAAAGATCGAGTCTAAAACACTGGAGAAACGTATTTTTCAAATCGCTCTTCTGTGTGTTCGTTCACCTTAGAAAGTTGCATGTATATTTAGATTTATCGAATTGGAAACACATTTCTTCCAAAAGGTTCATTTGGATATTCCTGAGTCAGCTGGAGTATAGTGTGTAATGAAAAATATCTGGCTCTAAAACATAAATGGAGATATCGAGCAGAATGATTGTCAACGTGTATATTTAACTTACAGAGATAAACTGATGTGTGAATGTAGCAGTTCAGAAAGCTTTTCTTTGCAGAATGTAGAAACAGGTATTTCCAGTGATATACTGGTATACAAGAATTAGCGGTAAGATCGTGTCTAAAACACTGGAGAAAGGTATATTTCAAACTGCTCTGCTGTGTGTTCGTTCACCTTAGGAAGTTGCAACTATGTTTAGATTCATTGAGTTAGAAACACGTTTTTTCTAAAAGCTGCGTGTGGATATTACTGAGTGAATGGGACTATAGAGTGTAATGAGACATATCTGGCTCTAAAATAAAAATGGAGCATCTAGCAGAATGATTGTCAAGGTGTATATTCAACTTACAGAGATAAACTGATGTGTGAATGTAGCAGTTCCGAATCCCTTTATTTGCAGAATGTAGAAACAGATATTTCCAGCCATATACAGGAATATAAGAATTAGCGGTAAGGTCAACTCCAAAACACTGGAAAATCGTATATTTCAAAGTGTCCATAAGTGTGTTCATTCACCTTAGGAAGCTGCATCTATGTTTAGATTCATCGACTTAGAAACACGTTCCTTCTAAAAGATGAATTTGGATATTCCTGAGTGAACTGGAGTATTGTGTGTAATGAGAAATATCTGCCTCTAAAACAAAAAAAGGAACTACCTAACAGAATGATTGTCAAAGCTTATACTCAACTTAAGGAGCTAATCTGATGTGTGAATGTAGCAGTTCACTAACCCTTTCTTTGCAGAATGTAGAAACAGATATTTCCAGACATTTACAGGTATATGAGAATTAGCGGTAAGATCGCGTCTAAAGCACTGGAGAATCGTATATTTCAAAGTGCTCTTCAGTGTGTTCGTTCACCCTAGGAAGCTGCATTTATGTTTAGATTCATTGAGTTAGAAACACGTTTCTTCTAAAACCTGTGTTTGGATATTCCT
>NW_016108155.1:63536-67423 GCF_001604975.1 Cebus imitator
TTCGTTCACCTTAGGAAGTTGCATGTATGTTCAGATTCATAAAGTTAGAAACACGTTTCTTCTAAAAGCTGTGTTTCCCTATTCCTGCGTTAATGGGAGTATAGTGTATAACGAGAAATATCAGGCTCTAAAGCAAAAACGAAGCTATATAGCAGAATCATTGTCAAGGAGTATATTAAACCTACAGAGTTAAACACATGTGTGAATATAGCAGTTCAGAAACCCTTTCTTTGCAGAACTTAGAAACAGATATTTCCAGCCGTATACAGGTATATAAGAATTAGTGGTAAGATCGAGTCTAAAACACTTTGGAAACGCCTATTTGAAAGTACTCTTTTCTGTGTTCGTTCACCTTAGGAAGTTACATCTGTGTTTAGATTCAACGAGGTAGAAACACGTTTCTTCTAAAAGCTGCATTTCGATATTCCTGAGTGAATTGGAGTATAGTGTGTAATGAGAAATATCTGGCTCTAAAACAAAAATGAAGCTGTCTAACAGAATGATTCTCAAGAAGTATATTCAACTTGCACAGTTAAACTGATGTGTGAATGTAGCAGTTTGAAAACCTTTTCTTTGCAGAATGTAGAAACAGATATTTCCAGCCATATACAAGTATATAAGAATTAGCGGTAAGATCGAGTCTAAAACACTGGAGAAACGTAAATTACAAAGTGCTCTTCTCTGTGTTCGTTCACCTTAGGAAGTTGCATCTATGTTTAGATGCATCGAGTTTGAAACACGTTTCTTCTAAAACCTGCGTATGGATATTCCTGAGTGAGTTGGAGTATAGTGTGTAATGAGAAATATCTGGCTCTAAAACAACAACGGAGCTATGTAGCAGAATGATTGTCAAGCTGTATATTCAACATACAGAAATAAAATGATCTGTGAATGTAGCAGTGCAAAACCCTTTCTTTGCAGAATGTAAAAACAGATATTTCCAGCAAAATACAGGTATATAAGAATTAGCGGTAAGATCGAGTCTAAAACACTTTAGAAACGCATATTTGAAAGTGCTCTTTTCTGTGTTCATTTAACATAGGAAATTACATCTATGTTTAAATTCATTGAGTTAGAAACACGTTTCTTCTAAAAGCTGCGTTTTGATATTCTTGAGTGAATTGGAGTATACTGTGTAATGAGAAATATATGTCTCTAAGACAAAAACGGAGCTGTCTAGCAGAATGATTGTCAAATTGTATACTAAACTTACAGCATTCAACTGATGTGTGAAGGTAGCAGTTCAGAAACCCTTTCTTTGCAGAATGCAGAAACATATTTGCAGCCATATACAGGTATACAAGCATTATCGGTAAGATCGAGTCTAAAACACTGGAGAAATGTCTATTTCAAACTGCTCTGCTGTGTGTTCGTTCACCTTAGGAAGTTGCATCTATGTTTAGATTCATCGAGATAGAAACATGTTTCTTCTAAAAGCTGTGTTTGGATATTTCTGAGTGAATGTGTGTATAGTGTGTAATGAGAAATATCTGACTCTAAAACAAATACGGGCTATCTAGCAGAATTATTGTCAAGGTGCATATTCAACTTACAGAGATAAACTGATGTGTGAATGTAGCAGTTCAGAAACTCTTTCTTTGCAGAATGTAGAAACAGATATTTGCAGCCATATACAGGTATATAAGAATTAGCGGTAATATCGAGTCTACAACATCGGAGAAATGTATATTTCAAAGTGCCCTTCTGTGTGTTCGTTCACCTTAGGAAGGTGCATCTATTTTTACATTCATATAGTTAGAAACAAGTTTCTTCTAAAAGCTTCATTTGGATATTGCTGAGTGCATTGGAGTATAGTGTGTAATGAGAAATATCTGACTCTAAAACAAAAACGGAGCAATCAGGCAGAATGATTGTCAAGGAGTATATTCAAGTTACAGAGTTCAAACCATGTGTGAATGTAGCAGTTTAGAAGCCCTTTTTTTTGCAGAACGTAGAAACAGATATTTCAAGCCATATAGAGATATATAAGAATTAGCGGTAAGATCGAGTCTAAAACACTGGAGAAACACATATTTCAAAGTGCTCTTCTGTGCTTTCGTTCAACTTAGGAAATTGCATCTACGTTCAGATTCATCGAGTTAGAAACACGTTTCTTCTAAAAGGAGAGTTTAGATATTCCTGAGAGAACTGGAGTATGCTGTGCAATGAGAAATATCTGGCTCTAAAACAAAAACGGAGCTATCTAGCAGAATGATTGCCAAGGTGTATATTCAACTTACAACATTCAACTGATGTGTGAATGTAGCAGTTCAGAAACCCTTTCTTTGCAGAATGTAGAAAGAGACATTTACAGTCATATAGAGGTATATAAGAATTAACCATAAGATTGAGTCTAAAACACTGGAGAAACGTATATCTCAAACTGCTCTGCTGTGTGTTCTTTCAACTTAGGATGTTGCATCTATGTTTAGATTCATCGAGTTAGAAATATGTTTCTTCTAAAGCTGCATTTGGATATTCCTGAGTGACTGGGAGTATAGGGTGTAATGAGAAATATCTGACTCTCCAACAAATACGGAGCTATATGTCATTATGATTGTTAAAGTGTATATTCAACTTACAGAGTTCAACTGATGTGTGAATGTAACCATTTAGAAAGCCCTTCGTTGGTGAATTAAGAAACAGGTATTTCCAGCCATATGCAGGTATTTAAAAATTAGCGTTAAGACAAGTCTGCAACACTGGAGAAACTTATATTTCAAACTGCTCTGCTTTGTTTTCGTTCACCCTAGGAGGTTGCATCTATGTTTTGATTCATCGAGTTAGAAACACGTTTCTTCTAAAACTGCGTTTGGATATTTCTGAGTGAATGGGAGTCCAGTGGGTATTGAGAAATATCTGGCTGTAAACAAAAACGGAGATATCTAGCAGAATGTTTTTCCAAGTTGTAAACTCAATTTACAGAGTTAAACTGACTTGAGAATGTAGCAGTTCAGACACCCTTTCTTTGGAGAATGTAGAAACAGATATTTCCAGCCATATAGAGGCATATAAGAATTAGTGGTAAGATCGAGTCTAAAACACTGGAGAAACGTATATTTCAAACGTCTCTGCTGTGTGTTCGTTCACCTTAGGAAGTTGCATCTATGTTTAGATTCATCGAGTTAGAAACACATTTCTTCTAAAAGCTGCGTTTGTATATTCCTGACTGAATGGGAGTATAGGGCATAAGGAGAAATATCTGGCTCTAAAACGAAAACGGAGCTATCTGGCAGAATGATTGTCAACTTGCGTATTCAACTTACAGCGTTAACCTGATGCGTGTAATGTAGCAGTTCAGAAACCCTTCCTTTGGAGAATGTAGAAAACGATATTTCCAGCCATATACAGGTACATAGGAATTAGCGGTAAGATGGAGCCTAAGCCACAGGAGAAACGTCTCTTTCAAACTGCGCTGCTGTGTGTTCGTTCACCTTAGGAAGTTTTATCTATGCATAGATTCATCGAGTTATAAACATGTTTCTTCAAAAAGCTGCGTTTGGATATTCCTGAGTTAATGGCAGTATTGGGTGTAATAAGAAATATCTGGCTCGAAAACAAAATGCAGCGATCTAGCAGAATGATTGTCAAGGTGTATATTCAACTAACAGAGTTAAATTAATGTGTGAAGTAGCACTTCAGAAACCCTTTCTTTGGAGAATATAGAAACAGACATTTCCAACCATATACAGGTACATAAGAATTAGTGGTAAGATGGAGTCTAAAACACTGGAGAAACGTATATTTCAAACTATTCTCCTGTGTGTTCATTCACCTTAGGAAGTTGCATCTATGTTTAGATTCATCGAGTTAGAAACAAGTTTCTTCTAAAACCTGCGTTTGGATATTCCTCAGAGAATGGGAGTATTGTGTAAGGAGAAATATCT
>NW_016108155.1:67472-70911 GCF_001604975.1 Cebus imitator
GTTAAACTGATGTGTGAATGTAGCAGTTCAGAAACCCTTTCCTTGGAGAATGTAGAAACAGATATATCCAGCCATATGCAGGTATATAACAATTAGAGGTAAGATCGAGTGTAAAACACTGGAGATACATATATTTCAAACTGCTCTGCTGTGTGTTCGTTCACATTAGGTAGTTGCATCTATGTTTAGATAAATCGAGTTAGAAACACGTTTTTTCTAAAATCTGTGTTTAAATATTCCTGAGTGAATGGGAGCGTAGGGTGTAAGGAGAAATATCTGGCTCTAAATCAAAAAGGGAGCTATCTAGCAGAATGATTGTCAAGATTTATATTCCGCTTACGGAGTTAAACTGATGTGTGAATGTAGCAGTTCAGAAATCCTTTCTTTGGAGAATGTAGAAACAGATATTTCCAGCCATATACAGGTATATAAGAATTAGTGGTAAGATCGAGTCTAAAACAGTGGAGAAACGTATATTTCAAACTGCCCTGCTGCGTGTTCGTCAAACTTAGGACGTTGCATCTATCTTCAGATTCATCGAGTTAGAAACACGTTTCTTCTAAGAGCTGCATTTGGATATTCCTGAGTGAATTGGAGTATAGGCTGTAATGAGAAATATCTGGCTCTAAAACAAAAACTGAGGTATCTAGCGGAATGATTTTCAAGGTGTACATTCAACCTACAGAGCTCAACTGACGTGTGAATGTAGCAGTTCAGAAATCCTTTCTTTGGTGAATTTAGAGAAAGATATTTCCAGCCATATTCAGGTTTATAAGAATTAGCGGTAAGACTGTGTCTAAAACAATGGAGAAACGTATATTTCAAACTGCTCTGCTGTGTGTTCGTTCAGCATAGGAAGTTGCATCTATGTTTAGATTCATGAAGTTAGAAACACGATTGTTCTAAATGCTGCGTTTGCATATTCCTGTGTGAATGGGAGTATAAGGTGTAAGGAGAAATATCTGGTTCTAAAACAAAAAAGGAGCTATGTAGCAGAATGATTGTCAAGGTGTATATTCAACCTACAGAGTTCAACTGATGTGTGAATGTAGTAGTTCAGAAATTTTTCCTTTGGAGAATGTTGAAACAGGTATTTCCAGCCATATACAGATATATAAGAATTAGTAATAGGATCGAGTCGAAAACACTGAAGAAATATATATTTCTAGCTGCTCTGCTGGGTGTTCGTTCACCTTAGGGAGTTGCATCTATGTTTAGATTCATCGAGGTAGAATCACGTTTGTTATAAATGCTGCGTTTGCATATTCCTATGTCAGTGGGTGTATAAGGTGGAAGGAGAAATATCTGGTTCTAAAACAAAAAAGGAGATATGTAGCAGAATGATTGTCAAGGTGTATATTCAACTTACAGAGTTAAACTGAAGTGTGAATGTAGCAGTTTAGAAACCCTTTCTTTGGAGAATGCAGAAACATTTATTTCCAGCCATATAGAGTTATATAAAAATTAGCAGTTTCACCAAGGCTAAACCAGTGGAGAAAAGTGTATTTCAAACTGCTCTGCTGAGTGCACGTTCACCTTAGGAAGTTGCATCCATGTTTAGATTCATCGAGTTAGAAACACGTTTCTTCTAGGCCGGACACGGTGGCTCACACCTGTAATCCCAGAACTTTTGGAGGCCGAGGCGGATGGATCAGGAGGTCAAGAGATCGAGACCATGCTGTTCAACATAGTGAAACTTCGTCTCTACAAAAAAAATGCAAAAATTCAGCTGGGCATGTTGGCGTTTGCCTGTAATCCCAGCTACTCACGAGGCTGAGGCATGAGAATTGCCTGAACCCAGGAGGCGGATGTTGCGGTGAGTCGAGATCGCGCCATTGTGCTCCAGCTTGGGTAACAAGAGTGAAACTCCTTCTCAGAAATAAAAGAAAAAAAAAAGAAACACGTTTCCTCTAAAAGCTGCGTTTGGATATTCCTGAGTGAATGTGAGTACAGGGTGTAATGACAAATATCTGGCTCTAAAACAAAAACGGAGCAATCTAGCAGAATGATTGTCAAGGTGTATATTCAACTTAAAGAGTTAAACTTATGTTTGAATGTATCAGTTCAGAAACCCTTTCTTTGGAGAATGCAGAAGCTGATATTTCCAGCCATATACACATATATGAGAATGAGCGGTAAGATCCAGCCTAAAACACTGGAGAAACGTATATTTTAAACTGCTCTGTTATGTGTTAGCTCACCTTAGGATGTTGTATCTATGTTTAGACTCATCGAGTTACAAACACGTTTCTTCTAAAAGCTGCGTTTGGATATTCCTGAGTGAATCTGAGTATAGTGTGTAATGAGAAATATCTGGCTCTAATCCAGAAACGGAGCTATCTAGCAGAATGATTGTCAAGGTCTATATTCAGCTTACAGAGGTAAACTATTGTGTGAATGTAGCCCTTCAGAAACCCTTTATTTGGAGAATATAGAAACAGATATTTCCAGCCATATACAGGTACATCAGAATTAGTGGTAAGATCGAGTCTAAAACCCTGGAGAAACGTATATTTCAACCTGCTCTGCTGTGCCTTCCTTGACCTTAGGAAGTTGCATCTATGTTTAGATTCATCCAGTTAGAAACATTTTTCTTCTAAAAGCTGCGTTTGAATATTCCTGAGTGAATGGGACTATAGGGAGTAAGGAGAAATATCAGGCTGTAAATAAAAAATGGAGCTATCTAGCATAATGATTGTCAACGTGTATATTCAACTTACAGAGTTCAACGGATGTGTGAATGTAGAAGTTCAGAAACCCTTTCTTTGCAGAATGTAGAAACAGATATTTCCAGCCATATACAGGTATATAAGAATTAGCGGTAAGTTCGAGTCTAAAACACTGGAGAAATGTATATTTCAAACTACTCTGCTGTGTGTTCGTTCGCCTTAGGAAGTTGCATCTATGTTTAGATTCATCGAGTTAGAAGCACGTTTCTTCTAAAACCTGTGTTTGGATATTCCTGAGTGAATTGGGGCATAGGGTGTAAGGAGAAATATCTGGATCTTAAACTGAAATGGAGCCACCTAGTAGAAACATTGTCAAGGTGTATACTCAACTTACATAGTTAAACTGATGTGTGACTGCAGCAGTTCAGAAACCCTTTATTTGAAGAATGGAGACACAGATGTTTCCAGCCATATACAGGTATATAAGAATTAGTGGTGAGATCGAGCCTAAAACACTGGAGAAACGTATATTTCAAACTACTCTGCTGTGTGTTCGTTCATCTTAGGAAGTTGCATCTATGTTTAGATTCATCCAGTTAGAAACACTTTTCTTCTAAAAGCTCAGTTTGTATATTCCTTACTGAACGGTAATATAGGGTGTAAGGAGAAATATCTGGCTCTAAAACAATAACGGAACTACGTAGCACAATGATTGTCAAGGTGCGTGTTCAGCTTACAGAGTTAAACTGATGTGTGAATGTAGCAGTTCA
>NW_016108155.1:77445-86945 GCF_001604975.1 Cebus imitator
GAAAAAAAAAAAAAAAGCCATCGCCAGCTCAGGGTACAGGCATAGTAAGAATTATTTCAGCAAAATATTTGTATCAGTGTGTCATGTGCATTTTTACTGGTCAACTTAATTTTACTATGATGACTAATCAATGTTCAGCTGTGAATGATAGCATACACATATACTAATGAGTCATCAACTTGTCCTTAAGCCATTATTTTCCTTAGATCCCTCAGCAAAATGTGACTAAAACTTAGCTAAATTTTGTGATCTATTAAAGAACATAACAAAAACCTTTTCAAATATTACCAAAAATGCCTTAAAAAGTCCTAAATCTTGGATTCCCTGACAAACTATTCAAATGTTTATTATTTTATTTTTTCTTGAATTTAATTACTGACTCAGTTTTTTTTCTTAAATACTGAGGCTAAATTTAAAATAAAGCATGAAGAAGCCATTAGTGACTGTAGTTCCTCAATCATTATGTGGTTTTGATATTGATAATGAAAAAATAATATGAAATTAAAGCCCAGAAATATTCTATATTGTAATACAGTAACTTGTATTTTCAAAATTTAATAAAAATAGGACTATTAAATTACCAGGTGATAGGAAAGTAATCTAGTTCAAAATAGAAAGATAAAAGAAAACAATCAAATTACTTCTGTGTTGTGAACATATTGTAAAACAAAAGGAAATAAATAGATAAAAAATGGAAAAAAAAATAAGCATGTCCATAGAGATAGACGTTAGATTAGTGACTGCATAAAGCTGATGGGATTGTGGATGATGGAGGGGTATGATCTTTAACAAGTGCTGGATTTCTTTTTGAGACCTCCAAAATTGACTGTGGTAATGATGACACATATTTATAAACATACTGAAAACCACTGAATTGTACACTTTAAATTTATGAATTGCATGGTATGTGAATGATATCTAAACAAAGCTTAAAATCAAAATACATAAATAAATAGAGGAATGGAGATGAGTGTGAGCACAGGTGAATTTTTTTAATTTTTTTACTCGATGTAAATTCAAATGACAAGTATTATTCATTATGGTTATTTTTACAACCATAAAAAGATAGATTATAATAACATTTATTACATTTATAAATAAATTTAAATTTAAAGATCAAAAAAAAAACGGAGTTATCTAGCAGAATGATTGTAAAGTGTATATTCAACTTACAGAGTTAAACTAACGTGTGATTGTAGCAGTTCAGAAACCCTTTCTTTGGACAATGTAGAAACAGGTATTTCTAGCCATACACATATATATAAGAATTAGCGATAAGATCGAGTCTAAAACAGTGGAGAAACATTTATTTGAAACGGCTCTGCTGTGTGTTCATTCACCTTAGGAAGTTGCATCTATGTTTAGATTCATCGAGTTAGAGAAACTTTTCTTCTAGGCCAGGCGTGGTGGTTCACACCTGTAATCCCAGAACTTTGGGAGGCCGATGCGGGTGGATCAGGGGGTCAAGAGATCGAGACCAAGCTGTTCAACATAGTGAAACCCCGTCTCTACTAAAAAAATGCAAAAATTCAGCTGGGCATGCTGATGTGTGCCTGTAATCCCAGCTACTCACGAGGCTGAGGAATGAGAATTGCCTGAACCCAGGAGGCGGATGTTGCGGTGAGTGGAGATCGCGGCATTGTACTCCAGCCTGGGTAGCAAGAGTGAAACTCCTTCTCAAAAAAAAGAAAAAGAAAAAAAAGAAACACGTTTCTTCTAAAAGCTGCGTTTGGATATTCCTGAGTGAATGGCAGTACAGGGTGTAATGACAAATATCTGGCTCTAAAACAAAAACGAAGCTATCTAGCAGAATGATTTTCAAGATGTATATTCAACTTTAAGATTAAACTGATGGTTGAATGTAACAGTTCAGAAACCCTTTCTTTGGAGAATGTAGAAGCAGATATTTCCAGCCATATACACATATATATGAATGAGCGGTAAGATCGAGCCTAAAACACTGGAGAAACGTATATTTTAAACTGCTCTGTTATGTGTTCACACACCTTAGGAAGTTGCATCTATGTTTAGACTCATCGAGTTACAAACACGTTTCTTCTAAACGCTGCGTTTGGATATTCCTGAGTGAATGAGTATAGTGTGTAATGAGAAACATCTGGCTCTAAACAAAAAAGGAGCTATCTAGCAGGATTGTCAAGGTGTATATTGAAATTACCGAGGTAAGCTATTGTATGAATGTAGCCGTTTAGATACCCTTTTTTTGGAGAATGTAGAAACAGATATTTCCAGCCATATACAGATATAACAGAATAAGTGGTATGATCGAGTCTAAAAACGTGGAGAAACGTATATTTGAAACTGCTCTACTGTGTGTTCGTTCACCTTAGGAAGTAGCATCTATGTTTAGATTCATCCAGTTTGAAACACGTTTCTTATAAAAGCTGTGTTCATATATTCCTGAGTGAATGATGGTATAGGGTGTAATGAGAAATATCTGGCTGTAAAACAAAAACGGAGGTATCTAGCAGAATGATTGTCAAGATTTCTTTTCAACTTACAGAGCTAAACTCAAGTGTGAATGTAGCAGTTCAGTCTACCTTTCTTTGCAGAATATAGCAACAGATATGTCCAGCCATATATAGGTATATAAGAATTAGCGGTAAGATGGAGTATAAAACACTGGAGGAACGTGTATTTGAAACTGCTGTGCTGTGTGTTCGTTCACCTTAGGAATTTGCATCTATGTTTAGATTTATCGAGTTGGAAACACGTTTCTTCTAAAACCTGCACTTCAATTTTCCCGAGTGAATGGGAGTACAGTGTGTATTGAGAAATATCTGGCTCTAAAACAAAAAAGGAGCTATCTAGCAGATTGATTGTCAAGATGTATATTCAACTTACAGAGTTAAACTGATATGTGAATGTAGCACTTCAGAAACCCGTTCTTTGCAGAATGTAGAAACCGATATTTCCAGCCATATAAAGGTATATAAGAATTATCGTTAAGATCGAATCTAAAACACAAGAGAAACTTGTATTTCACACTGCTCTGATGTGTGCTCGTTCAGCTTAGGAAGCTGCAACTCGGTTTAGATTCATTGAGTTAGAAACATGTTTCTTCTAAAATCTGCGTTTGGATATTCCTGAGTGAATGGGAGTATAGGGTGTAATGAGAAATATCTGGCTCTAAAACAAAAATGAAGCTGTCTAGCAGAATGATTGTCAAGGTGTCTATTCAACTTATAGAGTTAAACTGATGTTTGGATGTAGCAGTTCAGAAACCCTTTCTTTGCAGAATGTGGAAACAGAAATTTCCAGCCATATACAGGTATATACGAATTAACGGCAAGATCGAGTTCAAAACCCTGGAAAAACGCATATTTGAAACTGCTCTGCTGTGTGTTCCTTCACTTTAGGAAGTTGCACCTATGTTTGGATTCATCGAGTTAGAAACACGTTTCTTTTAAAACCGGCGTTCTGGTATTCCGGAGTGAAAAGGAGTATAAGGTGTAATGAGAAATATCTGGCTCTAAAACAAAAACGCAGCTATCTAGCTGAATGATTGTCAAGGTGTATATTCAATTTACAGAGTTAAAACTGATGTGTGAATGTAGTATTTCAGAAACCCTTTTTTTGGAGAATGTAGAAACAGATATTTCCAGCCATATACAGGTATAGAAGAATTAGTGGTAAGATTGAGTCTAAAACCGTGGAGAAACGTATATTTCAAACTGTTCTGCTGTGTGTTCGTTCACCTTAGGAAATTGCATCTATGTTTGGATTCATCGAGTTAGAAACACGTTTCTTCTAAAAGCTGCGTTTGGATATTCCTGAGTGAATTATATTATAGGGTGTAATGAGAAAGATCTGGCTCTAAAACAAAAACGGATCTATCTAGCAGAATGATTATCAAGGTTTCTATTTAACTTACAGAGCTAAACTCTAGTGTCAATGTAGCAGTTCACAAACTCTTTCGTTAGAGAATGTATGAACAGATATTTCCAGCCATATACAGATATATAAGAATTAGTGTTAAGATCGAGACTAAAACACTGGAGAAACGTATAATTCAAACTGCTGTGCTGTGTGTTAGTTCACATTAGGAAGTTGCATCTATGTTTACATTCATTGACTTAGAAACACGTTTCACCAAAAAGCTGCATTTGTATATTCCTGAGTGAATGGGAGTATAGGCTGTAATGAGAAATATCTGGACCTAAAACAAAAACGGAGCTATCTATCAGAATGATTGTCGAGGTTTATATTCAAACTAGAGAGATAAACTGACGTGTGAATGTAGCAGTTCAGAAACACTTTCTTTGGAGAATGTAGAAACAGATATTTCCAGCCATATACTGGTATAAAACAATTAGCGGTAAGATCGAATCTAAAACCCCGGAGAAAGGTATACTTGAAACTGCTATGCTGTGTGTTCCTTCGTCTTAGGAAGTTGCATCTATATTCAGATTCATCACTTTAGAAACACGTTTTTTCTAAAAGCTGCGTTTGGATATTCCTGATTGAGTGGGAATATAGGGTGTAAGGAGAAATATCTGGTTCTAAAATAAAAATCGAGCTATGTATAAGAAATATTGTCAAGGTGTGTATTCAACTTCCAGAGTTAAACTGATGTGTGAATGTATTATTTCAGAAACACTTTTCTCGGTGAATGTAGACACAGATATTTCCAGCCATATACAGGTCTATTAGAATTAGTGGTAAGATCGAGTCTAACACACTGCAGAAATGTATATTTCCAACTGCTCTACTGTGGGTTTGCTCACCTTAGGAAGCTTCATCTACATTTAGAATCATCGAGTTAGAAACACGTTTTTTCTTAAAGCTGCGTTTGAATATTCCTGAGTGAATTGGAGTATAGTGTTTAAGGAGAATTATCTGGCTCTAAAACAAAAACGGCGCAATCTAGCAAAATGATTGTCAAGGGGTCTATTCAACTTACAGAGTTAAACTGATGTGTGAATGTAGCAGTTCAGAAACCCTTTCTTTGGAGAATGTAGAAACAGATATTTCCAGCCATATACAGGTATATAAGATTTAGAGGTAAGTTCGAGTCTACAACACTGGAGAAAGGTATACATCAAACTGCTCTGCTGTTTGTTGGTTCATCATAGGAAATTGCATCTATGTTTCGATTCATCGAGTTAGAAACAAGTTTCTTCTAAGACCTGCCTTTGGATATTTCAGAGTGAATGGGACCACAGGGTGTAAGAATAAATATGTGGCTGTAAATCAAAAATGGAGCTATGTAGCATAATGATTGTGAACGTGTATATTCAACTTACAGAGTTCAACTGATGTGTGAATTTAGCAGTTCAGAAACCCTTTCTTTGGAGAATGTAGAAACAGATATTTCCAGCCATATATAGGTATATAAGAATTAGCGGTAAGATCGAGTCTAAAACACTTGAGAAAGGTATATTTCAAACTACTCTGCTGTGTGTTCGTTCATCTTAGGAAGTCGCATCTATGTTTAGATTCATGAAGTTAGAAATACGTTTCTTCTAAAAGCTCGGTTTGGATATTCCAGACAGAATGGGAGTATAGGGTTTAAGGAGAATTATCTGACTCTAAAACAAAAACGGAACAAGCTTCGAAAATGATTGCCAAGGTGAATATTCAACTGACAAAGTTAAACTGGTGTGTGAATGCAGCAGTTCTGAAACTCTTTCTTTGGAGAATGTAAAAAAATATATTTTCATCCATATACAGGTATATAAGAATTAGCAGTAAGGTCGAGTCTAAAACACTGGAGAAACGTATATTACAAACTGATTGCTGTGTGTTTGTTCACCTTGGGAGGTTGCATCTATGTTTACATTCATCGAGTTAGAAACACATATCTTCAAAAAATTGCTTTTGCATATTCCCGAGTGAATGGGAGTATACGGTGTAATGAGAAATATCTGGCTCTAAAACAAAAAAGGAGCTATCTATCAGAATGATTGTGAAGGTGTATATTCTACTAACAAAGTTAAACTGATGTGTGAATGTAGCTGTTCAGAATCCCCTTCTTTGGAGAATGTTGAAACAGATATTTCCAGCCATGTACAGGTATGCAAGAATTAGCGGTAGATCGAGTCTAAAACACTGGAGAAACGTCTCTTTCAAACTGCTCTGTTGTGTGTTCGTTCACCTTAGGAAGTTGCAACTATGTTTACATTCATCGATTTAAAAACACATTTCTTGTAAAAGCTGCGTTTGGATACTCTCGAGTCAATGGGAGTATAGGGTTTAAGGAGAAATATCTGGATCTAAAACAAAATCGGAGCTATCCAGCAGAATGATTGTCAAGGTTTATATTCAACTTACAGAGTTAAACTCATGTGTGAATGTAGGAGTTCAGAAACCCTTTCTTTGGAGAACGTAGAAACAGACATTTCCAGCCATATACAGGTATATAAGAATTAGCGGTAGGCTCGAGTCTAAAACACAGGAGAAACGTATATTTCAAACTTCTCTGCTGTGTGTTCATTCACCTTAGGAAGTTATATCTATGTTTAGATTCATCGAGTTAGAAACACATTTCTTCTAAAACCTGTGTTTGGATATTCCTGGGTGAATGGTAGTATAGGGTGTAATGGGAAATATTTCGCTGTAAAAGAAAAAGTGAGCTATGTAGCAGAATGATTGTCAAGTTCTATATTCAACTTAGAGAGTTAAACTGATTTGTGAATGGAGCCGTTCAGAAACCCTTTCGTTGGAGACAGTAGAAAAAGATATTTCCAGCCGTTTACAGGTATATAAGAATTAGTGGTAAGATCGAGTCTAAAAAACTGGAAAAACCGATATTTCAAACTGCTGTGCTGTGTGTTCGTTCGCCTTAGGATGTTGCATCTACGTTTAGATTCATCGAGTTAGAAACACATTTCCTCTAAAAGCTGCGTTTGGATATTCCTGAGTCAATGGGAGTATAGGTTGTAAGGAGAAATATCTTCCTCTAAAACAAAAGCGGAGCTATCTAGCAGAAGGATTGTCAAGGTGTATATTGAACTTACAGAGCAAAATTGTTGTGTGAATGTAGCTGTTCAGAATCCCTTTCTTTGGAGAATGTTGAAACAGATATTTCCAGCCATATACTGGTATATAAGAATTAGCGATGAGGTCGAGTCTAACAAACTGGAGAAACATATGTTTCAAACTGCTCTGCTGTGTGTTCGTTCACCTTAGGAAGTTGCATCTATGTTTACATTCATCGAGTTAGAAACATGTTTCTACTAAAAGCTTCGTTTGGATATTCCTGAGTGAATGGGAGTATAGTGTGTAATGAGAAATATCTGGCTCTAAAACAAAAACGGAACTATCTAGTAGAATAATTGTCAAGTTGCGAATTCAATTTACACAGCTAAACTTATGTGTGAATGCAGCAGTTCGAAACCCTTTCATTGGAGATTGTAGAAACAGATATTTCCAACAATATCCGGGTATATAAAAATTAGTGGTAATTTAGAGCCTAAAACACTTGAGAAACGTATATTTCAAACTGCTCTGCTGTGTGGTCATTCACCTTAGGAAGTTGCATCTATGTTTAGCTTCATCGAGTTCGAAACACGTTTCTTCAAAAAGCTGCGATTGGATATTCCTGAGTGAATGGGAGTATAATGTGTAATAAGAAATATCTGGCTCTAAAACAAAAACGGAGCTATGTAGCAGAATGATTGTCAAGGTGTATATTCAACATACAGACTTGAACTGATGTGTGAATGTTTCAGTTCAGAAATCCTTTCTTTGGAGAATGTAGAAACACGTATTTCCAGCCACATAGAGGTACATAAGAATTATCAGTAAGTTCGAGTCTAAAACACTGGAGAAACATGTATTTTAAACTGCTGTGAAGTGTGTTTGTTCACCTTAGGAAGTTTCATTTATGTTTAGATTCACTGAGTTAGAAACACGTTTCTTCAAAATTCTGCATTTGGATGTTCCTGAGTGAATGGGAGTATGGGGTGTGATGAGAAATATCTGGCTCTAAAACAAAAACGGAGCGATCTAGCAGAATGATTTTCAAGGGTATACTCAGCTTATAGGGTTAAACTGATGTTTGTATGTAGCAGTTCAGAAAACCTTTCTTTGGAGGATGTAGAAACAGATATTTCCTGCCACATACAGGTATATAAGAATTAGTGATAAGATCGAGTTTAGAATTTAGGGACGATCAAAGATGGCTCTTTAGGAACAGCTCAGGATTGCAGCTCCCAGTGAAAGCGCAGAGGGTGAGTGGATGCCGCGTTTTTATTGCCCACAGACTAGGAAATTCCCGGGCGGAAGACCTCCTCGGTCGCCAGCGCGGCTGTTACAGCCAGGGCGGCTGAGCTGGCCAGTGCCATGGCTTTGCCCATGCGGCTGCTTTGTCAGCGTCCCAGAGCAGCGGTTCTCCATACAAAATACACCGGTCCGGGTGCCCTTTTGGCGGGCGATTGGAGCCACGGGAAGTCGCCCATTCGCTGGTTCAAAAAGGGGACTCTGCCATTACTGAGGGAGCCTGCCATTGCCAAGGCAACTAGCCATTGCTGAGGCAGCCCGCCATTGCCAAGGCAACCAGCCACAGCAAAGAGACTCCGCCTCAACAGAGGGGGGCCGCCATCGCCAAAGCAGTTCTAACTACACCCATATAAACAGGACTGCAGGGAAGTTCACTCGGCAGCGGGGCAGAGCGCACAGCAGCTCAGCAAAGCTGCTATAGACGGACAGTGACTAGGCTGCCTCCTTGCTGGGCTGGGCAGGTCTGAAGGAAAAAAAAAAAAAGAAGGCAGCAGCATAATGGAAACTCATAAATAAAGCCCTAAATCCCTGGGACAGAGCACCTGGGAACAAAAAGCAGTTTATGAGTTCTGCTGCAGTAGACCTAAAAGTACCTGCCCAACAGCTTTGAATGAACAACAACAGAGCTCGCAGCTCACCATTTGAGCTCCTATAAAGAAGAGACCATCTCCTCAAGCAGCTTCCTGACCCCTCTATATCCAAAAAGAAACCTCATAAAAGACAGATCAGATTGACACTAGGCGGGTATCCTTCTGGGACAAAGATAGCAGAAGAAGAAATCTAATAACAACCCTTGCTGTTCAGCAGCTACTGCAGGTGAACCCCAGGCAAGCAGGGCCTGGAGTGAACCTCAGCAGACCTACAGCAGAGAGGCCAGACTGTCAGAAGGAAAACCAAGAAACAGATAACCTCATCATCAACAAACAGGACGTCAATCTGAAAGATTTGAGAGCCAAACTGAAAGCCAGCAACTACAAAGTCGACAGGTGGATAAATCCTTAAAGATGGGAAGAAACCAGCGCAAAAAGGATGAAAACACCCGAAACCAGAACACCTCTCCACCTACAAGGGATTACAACTCATCTCCAGCAAGGGAACAAGGTTGAAGGAGAACGAGTGTGACGAAATGACAGAATCAGAATTCAGAAGGTGGGTAGTAAGAAACTTCTGTGAACTTAAAGAACATGTTCTAACCAAATGCAAAGAAACTAAGAACGTTGAAGAAAGATTTGATGAAATGCTAACGAGAATGGACAAAA
>NW_016108155.1:87600-88673 GCF_001604975.1 Cebus imitator
AACATGCAAGTACTCCGAGATTTCGTCACCACCAGGCCAGCTCTGCAAGAGCTCATGAAAGAGGCTCTACACATATAAAGGAACAACAAGTACCAGCTCAACTAAAGGGCAAAACACCCAGCTAGCACCAAAATGGCAGTATCAAATTCACACATAACAATATTAACCCTAAATATAAATGCTCTAAATGCCCCAATCAAAAGACACAGACTGGCAAATTGGATAAAAAGACAAAATCATCGGTGTGCTGTATCCAGGAAACCCATCTCACTTGCAAGGATACATAAAGGCTCAAAACAAAGGGATGGAGGAAGATTTACCAAGCAAATGGAGAGCAAAAAAAAGCAGGAGTTGCAATTCTTATCTCTGATAAAATAGACTTTAAAGCAACAAAGATCATAACAGACAAAGAGGGTCATTACATAATGGTAAAAGAATCAATGCAACAAAAGAGCTAACGATGTTAAACATATACGCACCCAATACAGGAGCATCCAGATACATAAGGCAAGTTCTTAATGACTTAGAAAGAGACTTAGACTCCCACACAATAATAGTGGGAGATTTTAACACCCCATTGTCAACATTAGACAGATAAACCAGACAGAAAATTAACAAGGATATCCAGGACTTGAACTCAGACGTGGACTAAGCAAACCGAATAGACATTTACAGAACTCTCCACCCCAAGGCCACAGAATATACATTCATCTCAGCACCACATCACACCTACTCCAAAATTGACCACATAATTGGGAGTAAATCCCTCCTCAGCAAATGCAAAAGAACAGAAATCGTAACAGTCTCTCAGACAACAGTGCAATCAAGTTAGAACTCAGAAGTCAAAAACTAACCCAAAACCGCACAGCTTCATTGAAACTGATCAACTTGCTCTTGAATGTTGACTGGATAAACAATGAAATGAAGACAGAAATAATAGATGTTCTTCGAAACCAACGAGAACGAAGACACAACATACCAGAATCTCTGGGACACATTTAAAGCAGTCTCTAGAGGAAAATATATAGCAATAAGTGCCCACATGAGAAGCAAGGAGAGATCAAAAATTGACA
>NW_016108155.1:88882-90464 GCF_001604975.1 Cebus imitator
CACAGAAATTCAAACCATCATCAGAGATTATTACAAACAACTCTATGCACACAAACTAATAAACCTGGAAGAAATGGATAAATTCCTGGACACTTGCCTCCTGCCAAGCCTAAATCAGGAAGAAGCCGAAACCCTGAGAAGACCCATAACAAGGTCTGAAGTTGAGGTAGCAATAAAGAGCTTACCACCCAATAAAAGCCCAGGTCCAGTTGGGTTCACAGCTGAGTTCTACAAGACATACAAAGAGGAGCTGGTACCATTCCTTCTGAAACCATTCCAAACAATACAAAAAGAGGGAATTCTTCCCAAATCATTTTATGACACCAACATCATCCTGATTCCAAAACCCGGCAGAGACTCAACAAGAAAACAAAACTTCAGGCCAATATCCATGATGAACATAGATGCAAGAATCTTCAATAAAATACTGACAAGCCGATTGCAACAGCACATCAAAAAGCTTATCCACCATGATCAAGTAGGCTTCATCCCGGGGATGCAAGTCTGGTTCAACATATGCAAGTCTACAAACGTAATTCACCACATAAACAGAACCAAAGAGAAAAACCACATGCCTATATCAAATGATGCAGAGAAAGCCTTTGACAAAAAATTCAACAGCCCTTTATGCTAAAAACCCTCAATAAACTAGGTATCGATGGAACGTATCTCAAAATAATAAAAGCTATTTATGGCAAAGCAACAGCCAATGTCATATTGAATAGGCAAAAACTGGACGCATCCCCCTTGAAATGTGGCACCAGAGAAGGATGCCGTCTCGCACCACTGCTATTCAATATAGTATTAGAAGTTCTAGCCATTTTAATCAGAAAAGAAAAAGAAATAAAGGGCATTCAAACAGGAAAGGAGGAAGTCAAACTGTCTCTATTTGCAGACGACATGATTGTATATCTCCAAGAGCCCATGGTCTCAGCCCCAAACCTCCTGAAACTGATAAGCGAGTTCAGCAAAGTCTCAGGATACAAAATCAATGTGCAAAAATCACATGCATTCCTATACACAAATAACAGACTTAAAGAGAGCCAAATCAAGAACAAACTTCCATTCACAATTGCCACAAAGAGAATAAAATACCTAGGAATACAACTAAGAAGGAACGTAAAGGTCCTCTTCAAGGAGAACTACAAGCCACTGCTCAACGAAATAAGAGAGGACACAAACAGATGGAGAAACATTCCATGTTCATGTTTAGGAAGAATCAATATCATGAAAATGGCCATAGTGCCCAAAGTAATTTACAGATTCAATGCTATCCCCAACAAGCTACCAATGACCTTCTTCGCAGAACTGGAAAAAACCACCTTAAACATCATATGGAACCAAAAGAGAGCCTGCATAGCGAAGTGAATTCTAAGCAAAAAGAACAAAGCAGGAAGCATCACATTACCAGACTTCAAACTATATTACAAGGCTACAGTAATCAAAACAGCATGGTAATTGTACCAAAACAGAGATATAGACCAATGAAACAGAACAGAGGTCTCGGAGGCAACACAACATATCTACAACCACCTGATCTTTGACAAACCAGACAAAAACAAGCAATGGGGAAAGGATTCCC
>NW_016108155.1:91669-93828 GCF_001604975.1 Cebus imitator
GGGTGTTGAACAATGAGAACAAATGGACATAGGGAGGGGAGCACTACACACTGGGGTTAGATGGGGGTAAATAGGGGAGGGACGGTGGGGGGTGGGAAGCTGGGGAGAGAGAGCAAGGGGAGAAATGCCAGATGTAGGTGATGGGGAGGAAGGCAGCAAATCACACTGCCACGTGTGTTCCTATGCAAGAATTTTGCACGTTCTACACATGTACCCCAAAACCTAAAATGCAATAAAATATATAAATGGGGAAAAAAAGATTTAGGCGTAAGGTCGTGTCTAAACCACAGGATAAACGTCTCTTTCAAACTGCTCTGCTGTGTGTTCTTTCACCTAAGGAAGTTGCATCTATGTTTAGATTGAGCGAGTTGGAAACACGGTTCTTCTAAAAGCTGAGTTTGGATATTCTTGAGTGAAAGGGAGTGCAGGGTGTAATGAGAAATATCTGGCCCTAAAACAAAAACGGAGATATGTAGCAGAATGATTGTCATGGTGTATATTCAACTTACAGAGTTAAACAGATGTGTGAATGTACCAGTTCAGAAACCCTTTCTTTGCAGAAACAAGAAAGAGATATTTCCTGCCATAAACTGGAAATTAAGATTTAGGGGTAAGATCACGTCTAAAGCACAGGGGAAACTTCTCTTTCAAACTGCTCTGCTGTGTGTTCGTTCACCTTAGGAAGTTGCATCTATGTTCAGATTCAGCGATTTAGAAACACGTTTCTTCTAAACGCTGCGTTTGTATATTCCTGAGTGAATGGGAGTACAGAGTGTAATGAGAAATATCTGGCTCTAAAACAAAAACGGAGCTATCTAGTAGAATGATTGTCAAGGTTTATATTCCAGTTACAGGGTTAAACAGATGTGTGAATGTAGCAGTTCAGAAACCCTTTCTTTGCAGAATCAAGAAAGAGATATTTCCAGCCATATGCAGGCTCATAAGAATTAGCGGTAAGATCGCTCCTAAACCACAGGAGAAACGTCTCTGTCAAACTGCTCTGCTGCATGTTGGTTCCCCATAGGAAGTTGCATCTATCTTTAGATTCAGTGAGTTAGAAACACGTTTCTTCTAAAAGCTCCGTTTGGATATTTCTTGGTGAATCGGAGTACAGAATGTAATGAGAAATATCTTGCTCTAAAACAAAAACGGAGATATCTAGCAGAATGATTGTCAAGGTGGTTATTCAACTTACAGAGTTAAACAGAAGTGTGAATGTAGCAGTTCAGAAACACTTTCGAGAATCTGGAAAGAGATATTTCCAGCCCTATACAGGCTCATAATAATTAACCTTAAGATCGCGTCTAAGCCACAGGAGAAACGTCTCTTTCAAACTGCTCTGCTGTGTGTTCGGTCACCTTAGGAAGTTGCATCTATGTTTAGATTCAGCGAGTTAGAAACACGTTTCTTCTAAAAGCCGCATTTGGATATTCCTCAGTGAATGGGAGTACAGGGTGTAATGAGAAATATCTGGCTCTAAAACAAACACGGAGTTCTCTGGCAGAATGATTGTCAAGGTGTGTATTCAACTTACAGAGGTAAACAGATATGTGAATGTAGCAGTTCAGAAACCCTTTCTTTGGCGAATCTGGAAAGACATATTTCCAGCCATATACAGGCACATAAGAATTAGCCATAAGATCACTTCTAAACCACAGGAGAAATATTTCTTTCAAACTGCTCTTCTGTGTTCGTTCACCTTAGGAAGTTGCATGAATGTTTAGATTCAGCGAGTTAGAAAAACGTTTATTCTAAAAGCTTAGTTTGTATATTCCTGAATATATGCGAGTACAGGGTGTAATGAGAACTAACTGGCTCTAAAACAAAAACGGAGCTATCTAGCAGAATGATTATCACGGTGTATATTCAACTTACAGACTTAAACATATGTGTGAATGTTGCAATTCAGAAACCCTTTCTTTGGAGAATTTAGAAAGAGATATTTCCAGCCATATACAGGCAAATAAGAATTAGCGGTAAGATCGCGTCTAAACCACAGGGGAAACGTCTCTTTAAAACTGCAATGATAGACTGGTTAGGGAAAATGTGGCACATATACACCATGGAATATTATGCAGCCATCAAAAACGATGAGTTTGGTCCTTTGTGGGGACATGGATGAACCTGGAAACCATCATTCTCAGCAAACTGACACAGGA
>NW_016108155.1:94047-99358 GCF_001604975.1 Cebus imitator
GATGGGGAGGAAGGCAGCAAATCACACTGCCACGTGTGTTCCTATGCAACAATTTTGCATGTTCTTCACATGTACCCCAAAACCTAAAATGCAATAAAATAAATAAATGGGAAAAAAATAAAAAAAAATAATATAAAACTGCAATGCTGTGTGGTCGCTCACCTTAGGAAGTTTCATCTATGTTTAGATTCATCGAGTTAGAAAGACTTTTCTTCTAAAACCTGCGTTTGGATATTCCTGAGTGAATGGGAGTACAGGGTGTAATGATAAATATCTGGCTCTAAAATAAAAAAGGAGCTATCAAGCAGAATGATTGTCAAGGTGTGTATTCAACTTACAGAGGTAAAGATATGTGTGAATGTAACAGTTCAGAAACCTTTCTTTGGAGAATCTGGAACGAGATATTTCCATCCATATACAGGTTCATAAGAAATAGAGGTAAGATCGCGTCTAAACCACAGGAGAAACGTTTCTTTCAAACTGCTCTGCTGTGTGTTCGTTCACCTTGGGAAGCAGCATCTATGTTTAGATTCAGCGAGTTAGGAACTCGTTTCCCCTAAAACCTTTGTTTGGATATTCCTTACTGAATTGGAGTACAGGGTGTAATGAGAAATATCTGGCTCTAAAACATAACGGAGCTATCAAGAAGAATGATTGTCAAGATGCTTATTCAGGATACCGAGTTAAACAGATGTGGGAATATAGCAGTTCAGAAACCTTTTCTTTGGAGAATCTAGAAAGATATATTTCCAGCAATATACAGGCAGATAAGAATTAGCGGTAAGATCGAGTCTAAATCACAGGAGAAACGTGTCTTTCAAACTGCTCTGCTGTGTGTTCGTTTACCTTAGGGAGTTACACCTATGTTTAGATTCAGCGAGTAAGAAACACGTTTCTTCTAAACGCTGGATTTGGATATTTCTGAGTGAATGGTAGTACAGGGTGTAATCAGAAATATCTGGCTCTAAAACAAAAACGAACCTATCTAGCAGAAGGATAGTCAAGGTGTATATTGAACTTACACAATAAAACAGATGTGTGAATGTAGCAGTTCAGAATCCCTTTCTTTGTAGAATGTAGAAAGAGATATTTCCAGCCATATACTGGCACATAAAAATTAGCATTAAGACCACGTCTAAGCCACAGGAGAAACCTCTCTTTCAAACTGCTCTGCTGTGTTTTCGTTCACCTTAGGAGGTTGAATTTGTGTTTAGATTCACCGACTTAGGGACAGGTTTCTTGTAAAAGCTGTGATTGTATATTCCTGAGTGAATGGGAGTACAGGGTGTAATGAGAAATATCTGGCTCTAATACAAAATCAGAGGTATCCATCAGAATGATTGTCAAGGTGTATATTGAAGTTAGAGAGTTAAACAGATGTGTGAACGTAGCAGTTCAGAAACCCTTTCTTTGAAGAATCCGGAAAGAGATTTTTCCAACCATATACAGGCACATAATAATTAGCGGTAAGATCGCCTCTAAACCACAGGAGAAACGTCTCTGTCAAACTGCTCTGCTGTGTGTTCGTTCACCTTAGGAAGTTGCGTCTATATTTAGATTTAGCGAGTTACAAACACGTTTCTTCTAAAAGCTCCGTGTGTATATTTCTGAGTGAATGGGAGTACAGAGTGTAATGAGAAATATCTGGCTCTAAAACAAACACGGAGTTATCTAGCAGAATGATTGTCAAGGTGTTTGTTCAACTTACAGAGTAAAACAGATGTGTGAATGTAGCAGTTCAGAAACACTTTCTTTGGAGAATCTAGAAAGAGATATTTCCAGCCATATACAGGCGCATAAAAATTAGCGGTAAGATCGCTTGTGAACCACAGGAGAGACGTCTCTTTCAAACTACTCTGCTGTGTGTTCGTTAACCTTAGGTAGTTGCATCTATGTTTATATTCAGCCAGTTGGAAACACGTTTCTTCTAAAAGCTGCGTTTGGATATTCCTGAGTGAATGGGGGAGCAGGGTGCAATGAGAAACATCTGGCTCTAAAACAAAAACGGACCTATTTAGCCTAATGATTGTCAACGTGTATATTCAACTTACAGAGTTAAACAGATGTGTGAACGTAGCAGTTTAGAAGCCCTTTCTTTGCAGAATCTAGAAATAGATATTTTCAGCCATATACAGGCACATAAGAATTAGCGGTAAGATTGTGTCTAAACCACAGGAGAGGCGTGTCTTTCAAACTGCTCTGCTGTATGGTCGTTCACCTTAAGAAGTTGCATCTATGTTTAGATTCAGCGAGTTAGAAACACTTTTCTTCTAAAAGCTGCGTTTGGATTTTCCTCCGTGAATGGGAGTACAGACTGTAATGAGAAATATCTGGCTCTAAAACAAAAACGGAGCTACGGAGCGGAATGATTGTCAAAGTGTACATTCAACTTACAGAGTTAAATGGATGTGTGAGTGAAGCATTTCAGAAAAGCTTTCCTTGGAGAATCTAGAAAGAGTTATTCCCAGCCATATACAGGCACATAAGATTTAGCAGTAAGATTGTGTCTAAACCACAGGAGAAACGTCTCTTTCAATCTGTTCTGCTGTCTGTTCATTCCTGTTAGGAAGTTGCATGTATATTTAGATTCAGCGAATTAGATACACGTTTCTTCTAAAAGTTGCGTTTGGATATTCCTGAATGAATGGGATTACAGGTTGTTATGAGAAACATCTGCTTCTAAAACAAAAATGGAGCTTTCCACCAGAATGATTGTCAAGGTGCATATTCAACATACTGAGTTAAACAGATGTGTGAATGTACCAGTTCAGAAACTTTCTTTGAAGAATGTAGAAAGAGATATTTTCATCCATATACAGGCAGATAAAAATTAGAGAGTTAGAAACACGTTTCTTCTAAAAGCTTCTTGTGTATATTCCTGAGTGAATGGGAGTACAGGGTGTAATGAGAAATATCTGGCTCCAAAACAAAAACGGAGCTACCTAGCAGAATGATTGTCAAGGTGTACATTCAACTTTCAGAGTTAAACCGATGTGTGAATGTAGCAGTTCACAAACTCTTTCTTTGGATAATCTAGAAAGAGATATTTCCAGCCATATACAGGCACATAAGAATTAGCGGTACGATCGCCTCTAAACCACAGGAGAAACGTCTTTTCAAATGCTTTGCTGTGTGTTCGTTCACCTTAATAAGTTGCATCTATGTTTAGATTCAGCGAGTTAGAAACACGTTTCTTCTAAAAGCTGCATTTGGATATCAATGATTGAATGGGAGTACAGGGTGTAATGAGAAATATCTGGCTCTAAAACAAAAAGGGAGCTAGCTAGCAGAATGATTGTCAAAGTGTATATTCAACTTACAGAGTTAAACAGATGTGTGAATGTAGCCGTTCAGAAACCCTTTCTTTGGAGAACCTAGAAAGAGATATTTCCAGCCATATACAGGCACATAAGAATTAGCGGTAAGATCGCGTCTAAACGACAGGAGAAACGTCTCTTTCAAACTTCTCTGCTGTGTCTCACTTCACCTTAGGAAGTTGAGTCTATGTTTAGATTCAGCGAGTTAGAAAAGCTTTTATTCTACCAGCTGCGCTTGGATATTACTTAGTGAATCTGTGTATAGGTTGTAATAAGAAATATCTGGCTCTAAAAAATAACGGAGCTATCTAACAGAATGATTGCCAATGTCTATATTCAACTTACAGTGTTAAACTGATCTGTGAATGTAGCACGTCAGAAGCCGTTTCTTTGAACAATTCAGAAACAGATATTTACAGCCATATACAGGTGTATAAGCATTTGCGGTAAAATCAAGTCTAAAACACAGGAGAAACATATATTTCAAACTGCTCTGCTGTGTGTGCGTGCACCTTACGAAGTTGCATCTATGTTTAGATTTATCGAGTTAGATACACGTTCCTTCTAAAAGATGCCTTTGGATATTCCTGAGTGAATGGGAGTATAGGGTGTAAGGAGAAATATCTGGATCTAAAACAAAAACGGAGCTATCTAGCAGAATGACTGTCAACCTGTATATTGACCTTACAGGGCTAAACTGAGGTATGAATGTAGCAGTTCAGAAACACTTTCTTTGGAGAAGGTAGAAACAGATATTTAAAGGGACATACAGGTATATAAGAATTACTGGTAAGATCGAGCCTCAAACACTGCAGAAACATGTATTTGAAACTGCTCTGCTGAGTGTTCGTTCACCTTAGGAAGTTGCATCTATGTCTAGATTCATCGAGTTAGAAATTCATTTCTTCTAAAAGCTGCGTTTGGATATTACTGAGTGAAAGGGAGTATAGGGAGTAAGGAGAAATATCTGCCTGTAAAACAAAAACGGAGCTATCTAGCAGAATGATTGTCAAGGTGTATATTCAACTTACAGACTTAAACAGATGTGACAATGTAGCAGTGCAGAATCCCTTTCTTTTGAGAATGTAGAAGCAGATATTTCTAGCAATATGCAGGTAAATAAGAATAAGCGGTAAGACCGTGTCTAAAACATTGGAGAATCGTATATTGCAAACTGCACTTCTGTGTGTTCGTTCACTTACGATGTTGCAACTATGTTTAGATTCATCGAGTTAGAAACACGTTTCTTCTAAAAGCTGCATTTGGATATTCCAGGTGAATTGGAGTATAGGGTGTAAGGCGTAATATCTGGCTCTAACACAAAAATGGAGCTATCTAACAGAATGATCGTCAAGGTGTACATTCTACTTACAGAGTTAAACTGATGTGGGAATATAACAATTCAGAAATCCTTTCTTTGGAGAGTGTAGAAACAGATATTTCCAGTCATATACAGGTATATAAGAATTACAGGTAAGATCGAGTCTAAAACAGTGGAGAAACGTATATTTCAACCTGCTCTGCAGTGTGTTTCGTTCACCTTAGGAAGTTGCATCTAGGTTTAGTTTCATCGAGTTAGAAACACGTTTCTTCTAAAAGCTGCGTTTGGATATTCCTGAGTGAAAGGGAGGATAGGATGTAAGAAGAAATATCTGGCTCGAAAACAAAAACTGATCTATCAAGTAGAATTATTGTCAAGGATTATTTTAAAGTTATAGAGTTAAACTGATGTGTGAATGTAGCAATTCAGAAACCCTTTCTTTGTAGAATGTTGAAACAGGTATTTCCAGTCATATATAGGTATATAAGAATTAGCAGTAAGATCGAGCCTAAAACATCGAAAAACGTATATTTTAAACAGCACTGCTGTGTGTTCCTTCAAATTAGGACGTTCCATCTTTGTTTAGATTCATCGAGATAGTAACACTTTTCTTCTAACAGTTGAGTTTGGATATTCCTGAGTGAATAGGAGTATAGTGTGTAATGAGAAATAT
>NW_016108155.1:100573-104447 GCF_001604975.1 Cebus imitator
AGAATGATTGTCAAGGTGTGTATTCAACTTACAGAGTTAAACAGACGTGTGAATGTAGCAGTTCAGAAACCCTTTCTTTGGAGAATCTAGAAAGAGATATTTCCAGCTGTATACAGGCACATAACAATTAGTGGAAAGATCACGTCGAATCCACAGGAAAAACGTCTCTTTCAAACTGCTCAGCTGTGTGTTCGTACACCTTAGGAAGTTGCAGCTATGTTTAGATTCAGCGAGTTAGAAACACGTTTCTTGTAATCACTGCGTCTGGATATTTCTGAGTGAATGGGAGTACAGGGTGTAATGAGAAAAATCTGGCTCTAAAACAAAAACGGAACTGTCTAGCAGAATGATTGTGAGGGCATATATTCAACTTACAGAGTTAAATAGATGTGTGAATGTTGCAGTTCAGAAACCCTTTCTTGGGAGAATCTAGAAAGAGATTTTTCCAGCCATATATATGCACATAAGAATTAGCTGTAGATCGTGTCTAAACCAGGGGAGAAACGTCTCTTTCAAACTGCTCTGCTGTGTGTTCATTCACCTTAGGAAGTTGCATCTATGATTAGATTTAGTGAGTTAGGAACACTATTCTCTAAAAGGTGCGTTAGGGTTTTCCTGAGTAAATGGGAGTATAGTTTGTAATCAGAAATATCTGACTCTAAAAAAAAAAAGGAGCTATCTAGCAGAATGATTGTCAAGGTGTATATTTAACTTACGGAGTCAAAGAGTTGTGTGAATGTAGCAGTTCAGAAACCCTTCCTTTGGAGAATCTAGAAAGAGATATTTCCAGCCATATACAGGCACATAAGAATTAGCGGTAAGATCGTGTCTAAACCTCAGGAGAAACGTCTCTTTCAAACTGCTCTGATGCGTGTTCGTTCACCTTCGGAAGATTCATCTATGTTTAGATTCAGCGAGTTAGAAACACGTTTCTTCTAAAACCTGCGTTTGGATATTCCTCAGTGAATGGGAGTACAGGGTGTATTAAAAAATATCTGGATCTAAAACAAAAACGGAGCTATCTAGCAGAATGATTGTCAACGTGTATATTCCACTTAAACAGCTAATCTGAAGTGTGAATGTAGCAGTACAGAAACACTTTCTTTGGAGAATGTAGAAACAGATATTTCCAGACATTTACAGGTATTTAAGAATTACCAGTAAGATCAAGTCTAAAACACTGGAGAAACGTATATTTCAAAGTGCTCTTCTGTGTTTTCATTCACCTTAGGAAGTTGCATCTACGTTCAGATTCATTGAGTTAGAAACACGTTTTTTCTAAATGCTACGTTTCGCTATTCCTGAGTGAATATGAGTGTAGTGTATAATGAGAAATATCTGGCTCTAAGGCAAAAAAGGAGCTGTCTAGCAGAATCATTCTCAAGGAGTATATTCAACCTACAGTGTTAAACTCATGTGTGTATATAGCAGTTCAGAAACCCTTTCTTAGCAGAATGCAGAAACAGATATTTCCAGCCATATACAGGTATATAATAATTAGCAGTAAGATCAAGACTAAAACACTGGAGAAATGTATATTTCAAAGTGGCCTTCTCTGTGTTCTTTCACCTTAGGAAGTCGCATCTATGTTTAGATGCATCGAGTTAGGAACGCGTTTCTTCTAAAACCTGCATTTGTATATTCTTGAGAATTGGAGTATAGTGTGTAATGAGAAATATCTGGCTCTAAAACAACAATGGAGCTATCTAGCAGAATGATTGTCAAGTTCTATATTCAACATACAGAGATAAACTGATGTGTGAATGTATCAGTGCAAAAACCCTTTCTATGCAGAATGTAGAAACAGATATTTCCAGCCATATACAGCTATATAAGAATTAGAGGTAAGATCGAGTCTAAAACACTGGAGAAACGTATATTTCAAAGTGCCCTTCTCTGTGTTCGTTCACATTAGGAAGTTGCATCTATGTTTAGATGCATCGAGTTTGAAACACGTTTCTTCTAAAACCTGCGTTTGGATATTCCTGAGAGAATTGGAGTATAGTGTTTAATGAGAAATATCTGGCTCTACAACAAAAACGGGGAAATCTAGCAGAATGATTGTCAAGGTATATATTCACCGTACAGATGTAAACTGATGTGTGAATGTAGCAGTTCAAAAACCCTTTCTTTGCAGAATGTAGAAAGAGATATTTCCAGTCATATACAAGTATATAAGACTTAGCGGTAAGATCGAGTCTAAAACACTGGAGAAACGCATATTTCAAAGTGCTCTTCTGTGTGTTCGTTCACCTTAGGAAGTTACATCTATGTTTAGATTCATCAAGTTAGAAACACGTTTCTTCTAAAAGCTGCGTTTCGATATTCCTGAGTGAATTGGAGTATAGCGTGTAATGAGAAATATCTGCCTCTAAAACAAAAACGGAGCTGTGTAGCAGAATGATTGTCAAGAAGTTTATTCAACATGCACAGTTAAACTGATGTGTGAATGTAGCAGTTTGAAAACTTTCTCTTTGCAGAATGTAGAAACAGATATTTCCAGCCATTTACACGTATAAGAATTAGCAGTAAGATAGAGTCTAAAACATTGTAGAAACGTATATTTCAAAGTGCTCTTCTGTGTGTTCGTTCACCTTACGAAATTGCATCTAGCTTCAGATTCATCGAGTTAGAAACACGTTTCTTCTAAAACGTGCGTTTAGATATTCCTGAGTGAACTGGAGTATACTGTGCAATGAGAAATATCTGGCTCTAAAACAAAAACGGAGCTATTTAGCAGAATGATTGTCAAGGTGTATATTCAACTTACAGCATTCAACTGATGTGTGAATGTAGCAGTTCAGAAACTGTTTCTTTGCAGAATGCAGAAACATATTTCCAGCCATATACAGGTATATAAGAATTAGCGGTACGATCGAGTCTAAAACACTGAGGAGACGTATATTTCAAACTGCTCTGCTGTGTGTTCGTTCACGTTAGGAAGTCGCATCTATGTTTTGATTCATCGAGTTAGAAACATGTTTCTTCTAAAAGCTGCGTTTGGATATTCCTGAGTGAATGGGAGGGTAGTGTGTAATGAGAAATATCTGGCTCTAAAACAAAAACGGTGCAATGTAACAGAATGATTGTCAAGGTGTATATTCAACTTACAGAGTTCAACCGATGTGTGAATGTAGCAGTTCAGAAACCCTTTCTTTACAGAGTGTAGAAAAAGATATTTCCAGCCATATACAGGTATATAAGAATTAGCAGTAAGATGGATTCTAAAACACTGGAGAAACGTATATTTCAAAGTGTTCTTCTAGGTGTTCCATGACCTTTGGGAGTTGCATCTACGCTTAGATTCATTGAGTTAGGAACATGATTCTTCTAAAAGCTGCGTTGGGATATTGCTGAGTGCATTGTAGTATAGTGTGTAATGAGAAATATCTGGCTGTAAAACAAAAAAGGAGCTATCTAACAGAGTGATTGTCAAGGTGTATTTTCAACTTACAGAGTTAAACTGATGTGTGAATGTAGCAGTTCTGAATCCCTTTCTTTGCAGAAGGTAGAAACAGATATTTCTAGCCATATAGAGATAGATAAGAATTAGCGGTAAGATCGAGTCTAAAACACTGGAGAAACGCATGTTTCAAAGTGCTCTTCTGTGTGTTCTTTCACCTTAGGAAGTTGCATCTATGTTCAGATTCATCGAGTTAGAAATACGTTTCTTCTAAAAGCTGCGTTTGGATATTCCTGAGTCAACTGGTGTATACTGTGTAATGAGAAATATCTGGCTCTAAAACAAAAACGGAGCTATCTAATTGAATAAATGTAAAGGTGTATATTCAGCTTACAGAGTTAAACTGATGTGTTAATGTAGCAGTTCAGAAACCCTTTCTTTGCAGTATGTAGAAACAGACATTACAGCCAT
>NW_016108155.1:104481-106474 GCF_001604975.1 Cebus imitator
AGATATTTCCAGCCATATACAGGTACATAAGAATAGCCGTAAGATTGAGTCTAAAACACTGGAGAAACGTATATTTCAAACTGCTCTGCTGTGTGTTCATTCAACTTAGGAAGTTGCATCTATGTTTCGATTCATCGAGTTAGAAATACATTTCTTCTAAAGCTGCATTTAGATTTTCCTGAGTGACTGGGAGTATAGGGTGTAATGAGAAATATCTGGCTCTCCAACCAATACGGAGCTATATATCATTATGATTGTCAAAGTATATATTCAACTTACAGAGGTAAACTGATTTGTGAATGTAGCCGTTCAGAAACCCCTTCTTTGGAGAATTAAGAAACAGATATTTCCAGCCATATACATGTAGATAAAAATTAGCGGTAAGATCGAGTCAAAAACAGTGGAGAAACATATATTTCAAACTGCTCTGCTGTGTGTTCGTTCACCTTAAGGAATTTGCATCTATGTTTAGATTCATCGAGTTAGAAACACGTTTCTTCTAAATGCTGCGTTTGGATATTCCTGCGTGAATGGGAGTATGTGGTGTAATGAGAAATATCTGGTTCTAAAACAAAAACGGAGCTATATAGAAGAATGATTGTCAAGGTGTATATTCAACTTATAGAGTTAAACTGATGTGTGAATGTAGCAGTTCAGAAAACCTTTCTTTGGATAATGTAGAAACAGGCATTTCCAGCCATATAAAGGTATGTAAGAATTAGCGGTACGATCGAGTCTAAAACATGGGAGAAACGTGTATTTCTTTTTTTTCCCCCATTTATTTATTTTATTGCATTTTACGTTTTGGGTACATGGAAAGAACATGCAAAATTGTTGCATAGGTACACACGTGGCAGTTTGATTTGCTGTCTTCCTCCCCATCACCTACATCTGGAATTTCTCCCTTGCTATCTCTCCTCAGCTCCCCACCCCCCACTGTCCCTCCCCTATTTCCCCCAATATGACCCCAGAGTGTAGTGCTCATCTCCTTGTGTCCATGTGTTCTCATTGTTCAACCCCCGCCTATGAGTGAAAACATGCGGTGTTTGATCTTCTGCTCTTCTGAAACCCTTTCTTTGGAGAATGTAGAAACACATATTTCCAGCCTTATAAAGGGATATAAGAATGAACGGGAAGATCGGGTCTAAAACCCTGGAGAAACGTATATTTCAAACTGCTCTGCTGTGTGTTCGTTGAAATTAGGAACTTGCATCTATGTTTAAATTCATTGAGATAGAAACACGTTTCTTCTAAAAGCTGCGTTTGGATATTCCTAAGAATGGGAGTAGAGGGTGTTATGAGAAATATCTGGCTCTAAAACAAACACGGAGCTATCTAGCATAATGATTGTCAAAGTGTATATTCAACTTACAGAGTTAAACTGGTGTGTGAATGTAGCCGTTCAGAAACACTTTCTTTGGAAAATGTAGAAACAGATATTTCTAGCCATACACAGGTATATAAGAATTAGCGGTAAGATTGAGTTTAAAACACTGGAGAAACGTATATTTCACACTGCTCTGCTGTATGTTGCTTCACGTTAGGAAGTTGCATCTATGTTTAGATTCATCGAGTTAGGAACACGTTTCTTCTAAAAGCTCCGTTTGGGGTTGTTGATCCAAGATGGCCGTTTAGGAACAGCTCAGGATTGCAGCTCCCAGTGAAAGCGCAGAGGGTGAGCGGACACCGCGTTTTTGTTGCCCACAGACTAGGAAACTCGCGGGCAGAGGTGCTCCATGGTCGCCAGCGCGGCTGTTTAGGCCAGCGCGGCTGTGCCGGCCAGCGCCGGCCAGCGCGGCTGCTTTGCCCTGCGCGGCTGTTTTGCCCCGCGCGGCTGCTTTGTCGGCGCCCCGGAGCCGCGGTTCTCCATACAAAATACACTGGTCCGGGGGCCCTTTAGGCTGGCGATTGGAGCCACGGGAAGTCGCCCATACACTGGCTCAAAAAGGGGACTGAGCAGAGAACCAGGACAGTAGATTCCAGGGCAAAAAAA
>NW_016108155.1:108233-109245 GCF_001604975.1 Cebus imitator
GGACGGTCCAGCTCTGTGGGGGAGGGGCGTCCGCCATTTCCGAGGCAGCCCACCGTTGCCAAGGCAACCCGCCACAGCAGAGACTCCGCCCCAACAGAGGAGGGCCACCATCGCCAAAGAAGTTCTAACTACACCCATACAAACAGGACTGCAGGGAAGTTCACTCGTCGGGGCAGAGCCCACAGCAGCTCAGCAAAGCTGCTATAGGCCGACAGTGACTAGGCTGCCTCCTTGCTGGGCTGGGCAGGTCTGAAGGAAAAAAAAAAAAAAAAAAAAGGCGGCGGCAGCATAACGGAAACTCATAAATAAAGCCCTAAATCCCTGGGACAGAGCACCTGGGAACAAAAAGCAGTTTATGAGTTCTGCTGCAGCAGACCTAAAAGTACCTGTCCAGCAGCTCTGATGAACAACAACAGAGCTCGCAGCTCACCATTTGAGCTCCTATAAAGAAGAGACCATCTCCTCAAGCAGCTCCCTCACCCCTATATATCCAAAAAGACACCTCATAAAAGAGAGATCAGATTGACACTAGGCGGGTATCCTTCTGGGACAAAGATAGCAGAAGAAGAAAACTGGTAACAACCCTTGCTGTTCAGCAGCTGCTGCAGGTGAACCCCAGGCAAGCAGGGCCTGCAGTGAACCTCAGCAGACCTACAGCAGAGAGGCCAGACTGTCAGAAGGAAAACCAAAAAACAGAAATAACCTCATCATCAATAAACAGAACGTCAGTCTGAAAGATTTGAGACACAATCTGAAAGCCAGCAACTACAAAGTCGACAGGTGGATAAATCGTTAAAGATGGGAAGAAACCAGCGCAAAAAGGATGAAAACACCCGAAACCAGAACACCTCTACTCCTAAAAGGGATCACAACTCCTCACCAGCAAGGGAACAAAGTTGGAGGGAGAACGAGTGTGATGAAATGACAGAATCAGACTTCAGAAGGTGGGTAGTAAGAAACTTCTGTGAACTTAAAGAACATGTTCTAACCAAATGCCAAGAAACTAAGAACC
>NW_016108155.1:113808-136278 GCF_001604975.1 Cebus imitator
GACGGGGTTTCACCATGCTGGCCAGGCCAGTCTTGAACTCCTAACCTGAGGTGATCTGTCTGCCTCGGCCTCCCAGTGCTGGGATTACAGGCATGCACCACGTCCAGCTTCTGCTGAGTATTTCATCTTTGGCTTTAGAGGCATATTTTTAAGCTAATTTGTGTGCCTCTTAATGATCAAATTCCTTTGATTTCACAGATAGAAAAATCAAAGGACTTGAGAAAAGAGATCTAGCTAAATTATTGCGCTTTTTTTTAATGTTTCTAAACTTCAAGTGAAAAAGAGTCATAATTCTACACTCAAACTGCCAACTAAGCAAAAACTTCAGTAATTTTTAAAAATCAATATATTTCAGTCTGATCTATTTATCTGAATTTTATTTGCACTTATGAAGGGAATTTTATCAAAAAAAGATGTATGGGTTTTTCAAATAGATAAACGCTCTTAGGAAGAATGCTTTATAATAAGAGTGTTTAAAAAAGGTTCAATTTCCTAGCAGTTTTTCATATAATTCATTTAAAATGATATGGCTTCAAACAATGAATTTATCAACTTGGAAGGAGTAGATTTCAAAAAAGAAAACAGATTTCCTTAGAGTGGGTTAAGAAAGATTACTGGCAAAATATGCTTTACCTGTGGAATAATGTTAAGTTTGCTAAGAAGGTCATGAAGTCCAATAGTTGACATATCAATTCCATCAATAATAATTTTGCCTCCTGCTCTCTCCACAATTCTAAATAAGCAATTTGATAGTGTGGATTTGCCTGCTCCAGTCCTCCCCACAATTCCAATCTGTAATTAAATAATCATAGACTCTACATTTTGTAACGGAACAAGTCCTTTGTGATGACAAAAAATACATTAAGTGTTAGGTCAATGGGTTCCAATATGTCAACAAGATGAATCTTGATGGGCATGGAGGATGTCATGTGACATCTGAGGACCAGTGTTTATCCAAATACTCTTTACTCACTCTAGAGGTTCTGACTAATCTGTGTTTTTCCTCTAGTTTTTAGTAATTTAGTTACCTCCTCACTAAAGGTCCCCAGCAGACCCAGGAAAAACAGGTCATTCCTGAACTGCCCCTGAACTGCCCACTAAAGGTTAGGGCAAAAGAAGCAATGAGAATGAGTGGTTTCATTGAGATTTTCAGTAAACAGATTTTCGCTACCTTCCCTTCACTGAAACAAACAAACACGCAAAGAAACGGTGTACTGTAATATTTCGTCAGATAGGCTAGAAAATCCAAGGAACGCCCGTAAATTTCTCTGGTGTATCAAAACAACCTTGCATTAAAACAACTCTATTATGTGTGGTCAAAAATAGTGTTTAAGGATTTTGACTCTCGGCCAAAATAATCATCTTGTCACAAACATCCCAGTGTTTAAACATGCTCCTGTGACCATGAGAACTAAAGAGCAATCTCTTCTGGTTGCTGATTTGTGCCTTGGTATTAATACCAATGTTAGGCAGGTATAATATTAAAGTGTTTTGTTGTTGTTGTTGTTCTTGTTGTTGTTTTACTCTAGTACAAAATCTTAAGTCTAACAAAATACATCAGAAAAAACAGAAATCTGTTGAATTCATTGGGGTACTCAAAATTTCAGAATGATTGTTTCTGGTCCAAAAATATATCTGCTACAAAAATAAAAAAAAATAAAAATAAAATAAAATAATAAATAAAAGCTCCGTTTGGATATTCCTGCGTGAATGGGAATATAGGGTGTAATTAGAAATATCTGGATTTAAAACAAAAACGGAGCCATCTAGCAGAATGAAAATCAAGGAGTTTATTCAACTTACAGAGTTAAACTGATGTGTGAATGTAACAGTTCAGAAACCTTTTCTTGGAGAATCTGGAAAGAGATATATCCAGCCATATACAGGCTCATAACAATTAGCGGTAAGATCGCGTCTAAACCACAGGAGAAACGTCTCTTTCAAACTGCTCTGCTGTGTGTTCGTTCGCTTAGGAAGTTGGATCTATGTTTAGATTAGTCGAGTTAGAAACACGTTTATTCTAAAAGCTGTGTTTAGATATTCCTGAGTTAATGGAAGTGTAGGGTGTATTGGGAGATATTTCGCTGTAAAACAAAAATGGAGCTATCTAGCAGACTGATTGTCAAGGTGTATATTCAACGGACGGCGATAAACTGATGTGTGAATGTAGAAGTTCGGAAACCCTTTCTTTGCAGAATGTAGAAATAGATATTTCGAGCCATGTACAGGTATATAAGGATTATCGATAGTATCGAGTTTAAACACTGGAGAAACGTATATTTCAAGCTGTTCTTCTGTGTGTTCGTTCACCTTAGGCAGTTGCAACTCTGTTTAGATTCATCGAGTTAGAAACACTTTCCTTCTAAAAGCTCCATTTGGATATTCGTGAGTGAATGGAGTATAGGCTGTAAGGATAAATATCTGGCTCCAAAATAAAAACGGAGCTATCTAACAGAATTATAGTCAAGGTGTATATTCAACTTACAGAGTTTAACTGATGTGTGAATGTAGTAATTGTGAATCCCTTTCTTTGGAGAATGTAGAAACAGATATTTCCAGCCATATACCAGTCTAAGAGAATTAGCGGTAAGATCGAGTCTGAAACACTGGAGAAACGTGTATTTCAGACTGCTCTTCTGTGCGTTCGGTCACCATAGGAAGTTGCATCTATATTTAGATTCATTGAGATACAAACACGTTTCTTCTAAAAGCTGCGTTTGGATATTCCTGAGTGAATGGCACTATACTCTGTAATGAGAAATATCTGGCTCTAAAACCAAAACGGAGCTAACTAGCAGAATGCTTGTCAAGATGTGCATTCAACTTACAGGGTTAAACAGATGAGTGAATGTAAAAGTTCAAAAACCCTTTCTTTGGATAATGTAGAAATAGATATTTCCAGACATATACAGGTATATAAGAATTAGTGATAAGATCGAGTCTAAAACACTGGAGAAAAGTATATTTTAAACTGCACAGCTGTGTGTTGGCTCAACATAGGAATTTGCACCTACGCTTAGATTCATCGAGTTAGAAACACGTTTCTTCTAAAATCTGCGTTTGGATATTCCTGAGTGAATGGGAGTACAGTGTGTAAAGAGAAATATCTGTCTCTAAAACAAAAACGGAGCTATCTAGCAGAATGATTGTCAAGGTGTATATTCAACTAACACAGTTAAACTGATGTGTAAATGTAGCAGTTCAGAAACATTTTTTTTTTGGAAAATGTAGAAAGAGATATTTCCAGCCATATACACGTATATAAGAATTAGCCAGAAGGTTGAGTCTAAAACACTGGAGAAACGTATATTTCAAACAGCTCTACTTTTTGTTCATTCAACTTGGGAAGTGGCATCTATGTTTAGATTAATCAAGTTAGAAACGTCTTTCTTCTAAAAGTTGCGTTTGGAGATTCCAGAGTGAATGGGAGCATACGGTGTAAGGAGAAATATCTGGCTCTAAAACAAAAACGGAGCTGTGTAACAGAATGATTGTCAAGGTGTGTATTCAACTTACACAGTTAATCTGATCTGTGAATGTAGCAGTTCAGAAACCCTTTCTATGGAGAATGTAGAAACAGATATTTCAAGTCATATAGGGATATATAAGAGTTATCGGGATGATAGAGTCTAAAACAGTGGAGAAACGTATATTTCAAACTGCTCTGATGTCTGTTTGTTCACCTTAGGAAGTTGCATCTATGTTTAGATTCATCCAGTTAGAAACACGTTTTTTATAAAAGCTGCCTTTCGATATTCCTGAATGAATGGGATTATACGGTGTAATGAGAAATATCTGGCTCCAAAACAAAAAAGGAGCTATTAAGCAGAATGACTGTCAAGGTTTATATTCAACTTACAGAGTTAAACTGATGTGTGAATGCAACAGTTCAGAAACCCATTCTTTGCAGAATGTAGAAACAGATATTTCCAGCCATATACAGGTATATAAGAATTAGTTGTAAGACTGGGTCTAATAGAGTGGAGAAACGTATATTTCCAACTGCTCTGCTGTGTGTTGCTTCACCTTAGGAAGATACACCTATGTTTAGATTCATCGAGTTAGAAACACGTTTCTTCAAAAACCTGCGTTTGGATATTCCAGAGTGATTGAGAGTGTAAGGCGTAATTAGAACTATCTGGCTCTAAAACAAAAACGGAGCTATCTAGCAGAATGATTGTCAAGGTGAATGTTCAACTTACAGAGGTGAACTGACATGTAAATGTAGCAGTTCAGAAAGCCTTTCTTTGGAGAATGTAGAAACAGTTACTTCCAGCCATATACAGGTATATAAGTATCAGCGTTAAGACCAAGTAAAAACACTGGAGAAAGGTATATTTCAAACTGCTCTGCTGTGTGTAAGTTCCCCTTAGGAAGTTGCATCTATGCTTAGATTCATCTTGTTAGAGACATGATTCTTCTAAAAGCTGAGTTTGGATATTCCCGAATGAATGGGAGTACAGGGTGTAAGGAGAAATGTCTGGCTTTAAAACAAAAACAGAGCTACCTAGCAGAATGATTGTCAGCCTGTGTATTCAACTTACAGAGTTAAACTGATGTGTCAATGTAGCAGTTCAGAAACCCTTTATTTGGAGAATGGAGAAACAGATATTTCCTGCCTTATACAGGTATATAAGAATTAGTGGTAAGATCGAGGCTAAAACACTGGAGAAACGTATATTTCAAACTGCTATGCTGTGTTCGTTCACCTTAGGAAGTTGCATCTATGTTTAGATTTATCGAGTTAGAAACACTTTTCTTCTAAAAGCTACGTTTGGATATTACTGAGTGAATGGGAATATAAGGTGTAATGAGAAATATCTGTCTCTAAAACAAAAACGGAGCTATCTAGCGGAATGATTGTCAAGGTGTGTGTTCACCTTAGAGTTGAACTGATGTGTGAATGTCGCAGTTCAGAAACACTTTCCTTGGAAAATGTAGAAACAGATATTTCCAGCCATATAAACGTATATAAGAATTAGCAGTAAGATCGAGTCTAAAACACTGGAGAAATGTATATTTCAAACTACTCTGCTGTGTGTTAGTTCACCTTAGAAAGTGTCATCTATGTTTAGATTCATCGAGTCAGAAACACGTTTTTTCTAAAAGCTGCGTTTGGATATTTCTGAATGAATGGGAGCATACGGTGTAAGGAGAAATATCTGGCTCTAAAACACAAACGGAGCCACCTAGCAGAATGATTCTCAAAGTGTATATTCACACGACATAGTTAAACTGATGTGTGAATGCACCAGTTCAGAAACTCTTTCATTGGAGAATGGAGAAACAGATGTTTCCAGCCATACACAGATATACAAGAATTAGCGGCAAGATCGATTCTAAAACACTGGAGAAATGTATATTTCAAACTGCTCTGCTGTGTAGTCGTTCACCATAGGAATTTGCATCTATGTTTAGATTCATCGAGTTAGAAAAAAGTTTCTTCAAAGAGCTGCGTTTGAGTATTACTGAGTGAATGGGAGTACAGGGTTTAGGGAGAATTATCTGTCTCTAAAACAAAAACGGCGCAATCTAGCAAAATGAATATCATGGAGTATATTCAGCTGGGAGTGATAAACTGACATGTGAATGTAGCAGTTCAGAAACCCTTACTTTGGAGAATGTAGAAACATATATTTTCATCCATAAAATGATATATATGAATGAGCGGTAAGGTCGAGTCTAAAACAGTGGAGAAGCCTACATTTCAAACAGCTCTGCTGTGCGTCCGTTCACCTTAGGAGTTGTGTCTATATTTAGATTCATCGAGTTAGAAACACGTTTCTTCTAAAAGCTGCGTTAGAATATTCCTGAGTGAATGGAGTATAGGGTGTAAGGAGAAATATGTGGCTGTAAAATAAAAGCGGAGATATCTAGTAGAATGATTGTCAAGGTGTATATTCAACTTACAAAGTTAAATTGATGTGTGAATGTAGCAGTTCACAAACCCTTTCCTTGGAGAATATAGAAACAGATATTTCTAGCCATATACAGGTATATAAGAATTAGCAGTAAGATCGAATCTAAAACAATGCAGAAATCTATATTTAAAACTGCTCTGCTGTGCGTCTGTTCACCTTAGGAAGTTGCATCTATGTATAGATTCATCGAGTTAGGAACACGATTCTTCTAAAAGCTCCGGATGGATATTCCTGAGTGAATGGGAGTATGGGGGTAAGGAGAAATATCTAGCTCCAAAACAGCAACGGAGCTATCTAGCAGAATTATTGTCAAGGGGTATATTCAACTTGCAGAGTTAAACAGATGTATTAATGTAGCAGTTGTAAAACCCTTTCTTTGGAGAATGTAGAAACAGATATTTCCAGCCATATACAGCTATGTAAGAATTAGCGGTAAGATCGAGTATAAAACAATGGAGAAACGTATATTTCAAACTGCTCTGAGGTGTGCGCGTTCACCTTAGGAAGTTGCATCTACGTTTAGATTCATCGAGTTAGAACCACGTTTCTTCTACAAGGTGCGTTTGGATATTCCTGAATGAATGATAGTATAGGGTGTAATGAGAAATATCTGGCTCTAAAACAAAAATGGAGCTATGCTGCAGAATGATTGTCACGGTGTATATTCAACTTGCAGAGGTAAACTCAAGTGTGAATGTGGGAGTTGAGAAACCCTTTCTTTGGAGAATGTAGAAACAGATATTTCCAGCCATATACAGGTATAAAAGAATTAGCGGTAAAATCGAGTCTAACACACTGGAGAAAAGTACATTTCAAACTGCTCTGCTCTGTGTTCGTTCACCTTAGGAAGTTGCATCTATGTTTAGATTCAGCGAGTTAAAAACATGTTTCTTCTGAAGGCTGTGTTTGGATATTCCTGAGTGAATGGGAGTACAGGGTGTAATGAGAAATATGAGGCTCTAAACAAAAACGGAGCTATCTAGCAGAATGACTGTCAAGGTGTATATTCAACTTACAGAGTTTAACAGATATGTGAATGTGGCAGTTCAGAATCCCTTTCTTTGGAGAATCTAGAAAGAGATATTTCCAGCCATATACAGGCACATAAGAATTAGCAGTAAGATCGCGTCTGAACCACAGGAGAAACGTCTCTGTCAAACTGCTCTGCTGTGTGTTCGTTCACCTTAGGAAGTTGCATCTATGTTTAGATTCAGCGACTTAGAAACACGTTTCTTCTGAAAGCTTCGTTTGGATATTCCAGAGTGATTGGCAGTAAAGCCTGTAACGAGAAATATCTGGTTCTAAAACAAAAACGGAGCTGTCTAGCAGAAAGATTGTCAAGGTGTAAACTCAACTTACAGAATTAAACAGAGGTGTGAATGTGGCAGTTCAGAAACCCTTTCTTTGGAGAATCTAGAAAGAGATATTTCCAGCCATATACAGGCACATAAGAATTAGCAGTAAGATCGAGTCTAAACCGCAGGAGAAATGTCTCTTTCAAATGGCTCCACTGTGTGTTCATTCACCTTAGGAAGTTGCATCTATGTTTAGTTTCAGCGAGTTACAAACACGTTTCTTCTAAAAGCTGCGTTTCGATATTCCTGAGTGAATGGGAGTATAGGGCGTAATGATAAATATCTGGCTCTAAATCAAAAACGGAGCTATCTAGCAGAATGATTGTCAAGGTGTATATTCAACTTACAGAGTTAAACAGAGGTGTGAATGTAGCAGTTTAAAAACCCTTTCATTGAAGAATCTAGAAAGAGATATCTGCAGTTATACACAGGAACATAAGAATTAGTGGTAGGATCACTGCTAAACCACAGGAGAAACGTCTTTTTCAAACTGCCCTGCTGTGTGTTCGTTCAACTGACAAAGTTGCATCTAGGTTCAGATTCAGCGAGTTAGAAACACGTTCCTTCTAAAAGCTGGGCTTGGATAATCCTGAGTGAATGGCAGTCCAGAGTGTAATGAGAAATATCTGGCTCTAAAACAAAACGGAGCTATCTAGATGAATGATTGTCAAGGTGTATATTCAACTTACAGAGTTAAACAGATGTGTTAATGTAGCAGTTCAGCAAACCTTTCTTTGGAGAGTCTAGAAAGAGATATTTCCTGCATATAAGACGCTATGTGTTCATATACAGGCAGATAAGAATTTGCGGTAAGATCGCGTCTAAACCACAGGAGAAACGTCTCTTTCAAACAGCTCTGCTGTGTGTCACTTCACCTCAGGAAGTTGCATCTATGTTTAGATTCATCGAGTTAGAAACACGTTTCTTCTACATGCTGCGTTTCGATATTCCTGAGTGAATGGGAGTATAGGGTGTAATGAAAACTATCTGGCTCTAAAATAAAAACGGAGCTTACTAGCAGAGTGATTGTCATGGTGTATGTTCAACTTACAGAGTTAAACTGATGTGTGCATTTAGCAATTCAGAAACCCTTTATTTGGAGAATTTAGAAACAGATATTTCAAAACATATACCGGTATATAAGAATTATCGGTAGGCTCGAGGTTAAAACACTGGAGAAACGTATATTTCAAACGGCTGTGGTGTGTGCCCGTTCACCTTAGGAAGTTACATCTATGTTTAGATTCATCGCCTTAGAAACATGTTTCTTCTAAGAGCCGCGTTTGGGTATTCCTGAGTTAATGGGAGTATAGGGTGTAATGAAAACTATCTGGCTCTAAAATAAAAACAGAGCTATCTAGCAGAATGATTATCAATGTGTATATTCAACCTACAGAGTTAACCGGATGTAAGAATGTAGCAGTTCAGACACCTTTTCTTTGGAATATGTAGAAACAGATATGTCTAGCCATATAAAAGTATATAAGAATTAGTGGTAAGATCGAGTCTGAAACTATGGAGAAACCTATATTTCAAACTGCTCTGCTGTATGTTCGTTACTTAACAAGCTGCATCTATGTTTATATTCCTCGAGTTAGAAACACGTTTATTCTAAAAGCTACGTTTTGATGTTATTGAGTGAATGGGAATATAGGGTGTAATGAGAAATATCTGGCTCCAAAACAAAATCGGAGCTATCTAGCAGAATGATTGTCAAGGTGTCTAATCAACTTACAGAGTTAAACTGATGTGTGAATGTAGCATTTGTGAAACACTTTCTTTGGAGAATGTAGAAACAGATATTTCCAGCCATATACAACTATATCTGAATTAGCGGTAAGATCGAGTCTATAGCACTGCAGAAACGTATATTTCAGACTGCTCTGGTGTGCGTTCGTTCATCTTAGGAAGTTGCATCTATGTTTAGATTCATCGAGTTAGAATCACGTCTCTTCTAAAAGCTGCGTTTGGATATTCTCGATTGAATGTGAGTATAGGGTGTAATGAGCCATAACTGGCTCTAAAACAAAAATGGAGCTAGCTTGCATAATGATGTCAAGGTGTATATTCAACCTACAGAGTTAAACAGGTGGGTGAATGTAGCCATTCAGAAACCCTTTCTTTGGAGAATCTAGAAACAGATATTTCCAGCCATATACAAGTATATAAGAATTAGCGGTAAGATCGAGTCTAAAACACTGGAGAAACGTATACTTGAAACTTCTCTGCTGTGTGTTCTCTCCCGTTAGGAAGTTGCATCTATGTTTTGATTCATCGAGTTACAAACACGTTTCTTCCAAATGCTGCGTTTGTATATTCCTGAGTGAATGGAAGTATAGGGTGTAAGGATAAATGTCTGGCTCCACAACAAAAAAGGAGCTATGTAGCAGAATGATTGTCAAGGTGTATATTCTGTTTACAGAGGTAAACTGATGTGTGAATGTAGAAATTGTGAAACCATTTCTTCGAACAATGCAGAAACAGATATATCCAGCCATATACAGGTATAAAAGAACTAGCGGTAAGATCAAGTATAAAACACTGGAGAAACGTATACTTCAAACTGCTCTGCTGTGTGTTAGCTCCCCTTAGGAAGTTGCATCTATGTTTAGATTCATCGAGTTAGAAAAACGTTTCTTTTAAAAGCTGCGTTTGGATATTCCTGAGTGACTGGGAGTATAGGCGGTAATGAGAACTATCTGGCTCTAATACAAAAACGGAGCTGTCTATCAGATTGATTTTCGAGGTGTATATTCAACTGTCAGAGTTAAACTGATATGTGAATGTAACAGTTCAGAAACACTATCTTTGGAGAATGTAGAAACAGATATTTCCAGCCATATACAGGTATATAAGAATTAGCGGTAAGATCGAGTCTAAAACACTAGAGAAACGTCTCTTTCAAACTGCTCTGCTGTGTGTTCATTCACCTTAGGAAGTAGCATTTATGTTTACATTCATCGAGTTAGAAACACGTTTCGTCTAATAGCTTCGTTTGCATATTGCTGAGTGAATTGGCATATAGGCTGTAATGAGAAATATCTGGCTCTAAAACAAAAAGGGAGCTATCTAGGAGAATGATTGTCAAGGTGTATACTCAAACTACATAGTTAAACTGATGTGTGAATGTAGCAGTTAAGAAACCCTTTTTTGGAAAATGTAGAAAAACATTTTTCCAGCCAGACACAGGTATGTAAGAATTAGCGGTATGATCGAGCCTAAAACACAGGAGAAAAGTGTATTTCTTTTTTTTTCCCATTTGTTTATTTTATTATTATTTATTATTATTATTTATTATTATTTTGGGGTACATGTGAGGAATATGCAAATTTGTTGCATAGGTACACACGTGAGAGTGTTTTGCTGCCTTCTTCCCCATCACCTAAATCGGGCATTTCTCCCATTGCTATCTCTCCCCAGCTCCCCACCCCCCACCTTGCCTCCCTTATTTCCCCCCAACTGACCCCTCTGTGTAGTGCTCCCCTCCCTGTGTCCATGTGTTCTCATTGTTCAACACCTGCCTATGAGTGAGAACATGCGGTGTATGATCTTCTGCTCTTCTGTGTGTTTGTTGAGAAGGATGGTTTCCAGGTTCATCCATGTCCCTACAAAGGACCCAAACTCATCGTTTTCGATGGCTGCATAATATTCCATGGTGTATATGTGCCACATTTTCCCTATTCAGTCTATCGTGGGTGGGCATCTGGGTTGGTTCCAGGTCTTTGGTATTGTAAACAGTACTGCAATGAACATTCGTGTGCACGTGTCCATAAAGTAGAACGATTTGTAACCCTTTGGATATATAGACAGTAATGATGTAGCAGCTCAGAAATCCCTTCTTTGGAGAATGTAGAAACAGATACTTCCAGCCATATACAGGTACATAAGAATTAGTGGTAAGATCGGGTATAAAACACTGGAGAAACGTATATTTCAAACTGCTCTGCTTTTTGTTCGTTAACCTCAGGAAGCTGCATCTGTGTTTAGATTCATCGACTTAGAAACACGTTTCTTCTAAAAGCTGCGTTTGGACATTCCTGAGTGAATGGGAGTATAGGGTGTAAGGACAAATACCTGGCTCTAGAATAAAAATGGAGATATCTAGCAGAATGATTGTCAAGGTGTATATTCAACTTACAGAGCTAAACTGATGTGTGAATGTAGCCCTTCAGAACCCTTTGTTTGCAGAATGTAGAAACAGATATTTCCAGCCATATACAGGTATATAAGAATTACCTGTAAGATCGGGTCTAAAACCCTGGAGAAAGGTATATTTCAAACTGCTGTCATGTGTGTTCATTCAACTTAGGAAGTTGCATCTATGTTTAGATTCATTGAGTTACAATCACGTTTCTCATAAAAGCTGCGTTGGGATATTTCTGAGTTAATGGGAGCATAGGCTGTAAGGAGAAATATCTGGCTCTAAAACAGAAATGGATCCACGTAGCAGAATGATTATCAAGGTGTATATTCTACCTACATAGTTAAACTGATGTGTGAATGCAGCAGTTCCGAAACCCTTTCTTTGGAAAATGTAGAAGCAGATGTTTCCAGCCATATACAGGTATAAGATTTAGCAGTAAGATCAAGTGTAAAACACTGGAGAAACCTATATTTCAAACTGCTCTGCTGTGTGTTCGTTCACCTTAGGAAGATGCATCTATGTTTAGATTCATCTAGTTAGAAACAAGTTTCTTCTAACAGCTACGTTTGAATATTCCTGAGTGAATGGGAGTATAGGGTTTAAGGAGAATTATCTGGCTCTAAAACAAAAACGGCTCAATCTAGCAAAATGATTGTCAAGGTGTATATTCAACTTACAGGGTTAAACTGATGTGTGAATGTAGGAGTTCAGAAACCCTTTCTTTGGAGAATGTAGAAACACATATTTTCATCGGTAAGGTCGAGTCTAAAACACTGGAGAAACATATATTTGAAACTGCTCCGCTGTGTGTTCGTTCACCTTAGGAAGTTGCAACTTTATTTGGATTCATTGAGTTAGAAACACGTTTCTTCTAAAAGCTTCGTTTGGATATTCTTGAGTGAATGGGATTATAGGGTGTAAGTAGAAATATCTGGCTCTAAAAGAAAAACGGAGATATCTGGCAGAATAATTGTCAAAGAATGTATTCAAGCTACAGAGTTAAACTGACATGTGAATGTACCAGTTCAGAAACCGTTTCTCTGGAGAACGTAGAAACAGATATTTCTAGCCTTATACATATATATAAGAATTAGCGGAAAGACTGGGTGTAAAACACTGGAGAGCCTTATATTTCAAACTGCTCTGTTGTGTGTTCGTTCACGTTGAGAGGTTGCATCTATATTTAGATTTATTGAGTTAGAATCACGTTTCTTCTAACAGCTGCGTTAGGATATTCCTGAGTCAATGGGAGTTTAGGTTGTAAGGAGAAACATCTGCATCTAAAACAAAAACGGAGCCATCCAGCAGAATGATTGTCAAGGTTTATATTCAACTTACAGAGTTAAACTGATATGTGAATTCAGGAGTACAGAAACCCTTTCTTTGGACAATGTAGAAACAGACATTTCCAGCCATATACAGGTATATAAGAATTAGCGGTAGGATCGAGTCTAAAACACTGGAGAAACACATATTTCAAACTGTTCTGCTGTGTGTTCATTCAACTCAGGAAGTTGTATCTATGTTTACATTCATCGAGTTAGAACCACTTTTCTTCTAAAAGCTACGTTTGGATATTCCTGACTGAATGGGAATATAGGGTGTAATTGGAAATATCTGGCTCTAAAACAAAAACGGAGCTTTCTAGCAGAATGATGGTCAAGGTGTATTCAACATACAGTGTTAAACTGATGTGTGACTGTAGCAGTTCAGAAACACTTTCTTTGGAGAATGTAGAAACAGACATTTCCAGCCATATACAGGTATATAAGAATTAGCGGTAGGATCGAGTCTAAAACACTGGAGAAACATAAATTTCAAACTAGTCTGCTGAGTGTTCGTTCATCTTAGGAAGTTGCATCTATGTTTAGATTCATGACTTTAGGAATACGTTTCTTCTAAAAGCTCGGTTTGGATGTTTGGATATTCCAGAGAGAAGGGGAGTATAGGGTTTAAGGAGAATTATCTGGCTCTAAAACAAAAACGGAACAAGCTTCCAAAATGATTCTCAAGGTGAATATTCAACTGACAGAGTTAAACTGGTGTGTGAATATAGCAGTTCAGAAACTCTTTCTTTGGAGAATGTAGAAAAATATATTTTCATCCATATACAGGCATATAAGAATTCGCAGTAAGGTCGAGTCTAAAACACTGGAGAAACGTATATTGCAAACTGATCTGCTGTGTGTTCGTTCACCTTAGGAAGTTGCATCTATGTTTACATTCATCGAGTTAGAAACACATATCTTCAAAAAATTGCGTTTGCATGTTCCTGAGTGATTGAGAGTATAGGGTGTAATGAGAAATATCTGGCTCTAAAACAAAAAAGGAGCTATGTAGCGGAATGATTGTCAACGTGTATATTCAACGTACAGACTTGAGCTGATGTGTGAATGTCGCAGTTCAGAAACCCTTTCTTTGGAGAATGTAGAAACAGATATTTCCAGCCACATACAGGTACATAAAAATTATCAGTAATATCGTGTCTAAAACACTGGAGAAACGTTTATTTTAAACTGCTCTGCTGTGTGTTCGTTCACCTTAGGAAGTTTCACTTATGTTTAGATTCACTGAGTTAGAAACACGTTTCTTCAAAAATCTGCATTTGGATGCTCCTGAGTGAATGGGAGTATATGGTGTAATGAGAAATATCTGGATCTAAAACAAAAACGGAGGTATCTAGCAGAATGATTTTCAAGGGTATATTCACCATACAGGGTTAAACTGATGTTTTTATGTGGCAGTTCAGAAAACCTTTCTTTGGAGGCGGTAGAAACAGATATTTCCAGCCACATACAGGTACATAAGAATTATCAGTAATATCGTGTCTAAAACACTGGAGAAACCTTTATTTCAAACTGCTCTGCAGTGTGTTCGTACACCTTAGGAATTTGCATCTATCTTTACATTTATCGAGTTAGAAACACGTTTCTTCTAAGAGCTGCGTTTGGATATTCCTGAGTGAATGGGAGTATATGGGTAAGGAGAAATATCTGGCTCTAAAAAAAAACGGAGCTATCTAGCAGAATGATTGTCAAGGTGTATATTCAACTTACAGAGTTAAACAGATGTGTGAATGTAGCCGTTCAGAAACCATTTCTTTGGAGAATGTACAAACAGATATTTCCAGCCATATACAGGTATATAAGAATTAACGGTAAGATCGAGTCTAAAACACTGGAGAAACGTATGTTTCAAAGTGCTCTGCTGTGTGTTTGTTCACCTGAGGAAGTAGCATTTACGTTTAGATTGATCGAGTTAGAAACACGTTTCTTCTAAAAGGCGCGTTTGGATATTCCTCAGTGAATGGGAGTATAGGCTGTAATGAGAAATATCTGGATCTAAAACAAAAACGGAGCTATCTAACAGAATGATTGTCAAGGTTTATATTCAACCTACAGAGTTAAACAGATGTGTCAATATAGCAGTTCAGAAACCCATTCTTTGGAGAATGTAGAAACAGATATTTTCAGCCATATACAGGTATAAAAGAATTAGCGGTAAGATCGAATCTAAAACCCCTGAAGAAACGTATATTTCAAACTTCCCTGCTGTGTGTTAGTTCACCTTAGCAAGTTGCATCTATGTTCAGATTCATCGAGTTACAAACACGTTTCTTCTGAAAGCTGCGTTTGGATATTCCTGAGTGAATGGGAGTGCAGGGTGTTATGAGAAATATCTGTCTATAAAACAAAAATGGAGCTATCTAACAGAATGATTGTCAAGGTGTATATTCAACTTACAGAGTTAAACTGATGTGTGAATGTAGCAGTTCAGAAACCCTTTCTTTGCAGAAAGTAAAAACAGATATTTCCAGCCATATACAGGTACATAAGAATTAGCGGTAACATCGAGTCTACAACACTGGTGAAACGTGTATTTCAAACTGCTCTTCTGTGTGTTCGTTCACCTTAGGAACTTACATCTATGTTTGAATTCCTCAAGATAGAAACACGTTTCTTCTAAAAGCTGCGTTTGGATATTCCTGAGTGAATGGGAGTAAAGGGGGTAATGAGAAACATGAGGCTTTAAAACTAAAACGGAGCTATCTAGCAGAATGATTGTAAAGGTGTGTATTCAACATACAGATTTAAACTGATGTGTGCATGTAGCCATTCAGAAACCCTTTCTTTTGAGAATGTAGAAACAGATATTTCCAGCCATACTGTTATATAAGAATTAACGGTATAGTCGAGTCTAAAACACTGGAGAAACTTATATTTCAAACTGCTCTGCTGTGTGTTCAGTGACCCTTGGAAGTAGCATCTATGTCTAGATTCATCGAGTTAGAGACACGTTTCTTCTGAAAGCGGAGTTTGGGTATTCCTCAGTGATTGGTGGTATAGTGTGTAATGACGAACATCTGGCTCCAAAACATAAATGCAGCTATCTATCAGAATGATTGTCAAGGTGTATATTCAACTTACAGAATTAAACTGATGTGTGAATGTACCAGATGTGAAACCTTTTCTTTGGATATTGTAAGAAACAGATATTTCCAGCCATACACAAGTATATAAGAATTAGCGGAAAGATCGAATCTAAAACGCAGGAGAAACATATATTTGACACTGCTCTGCTGTGCGTTCGTTCACTTTAGGAAGTTGCATCTATGTTTAGATTCCCCGAGTTAGAAACACGTTTCTATTAAAAACTGCGTTTGGATATTCCTGAGTGAATGGGAGTATAAGTTGTAATGAGAAATATCTGGCTCTAAAACAAAAACGGTGCTATCTAGTAGTATGATTGTCAAGGTGTATATTCAACGCTCAGAGTTAAACTGATGAGTGGATGTAGCCATTCAGAAACCCTTTCCTTGGAGAATGTGGAAACAGATATTTCCTGCCTTATACAGGTATATAAGAATTAGCGGTAAGATTGAGGTTAAAACACTGGAGAAACGTATATTTCAAACTCCTCTGCTGTATGTTCATTTACCTTAGGAAGTTGCATGTATGCTTAGATTCATCGAGTTAGAAACACGTTTCTTCAAAAAGCTGCGTTTGGATATTCCTGAGTGAATGGGAGTATAGGGTGTAATGAGAAATATCTGGCTCTAAAACAAAAATGGAGTTACCTAGCAGAATGATTGTCAAGGTGTGTATTCAACTTACTGAGTTAAACTGATGGGTGAATGTAGCATTTCAGAAACCGTTTCTTTGGAGAATGTAGAAACGCATATTTCCAGTCATATAGAGGTACATAAGAATTAGTGGTAAGACCGAGTCTAAAACAGTAGAGAAACGTGTATTTCAAACTGCTATGTTGTGTGTTCATTCACCTTAGGAAGTTGCATCTATGTTAGCTTCATTGAGTTAGAAACAAGTGCCTTATAAAAGCTGCGTTTGGATATTCCTGAGTGAATTGAATTATAGCGTGTTAGGAGAAATATCTGGCTCTAAAACAAAAACAGAGCTATCTAGCATAATTAATGTCAAGGTGTATATTTAACCTACAGATTTAAACTGACATGTGACTGCAACAGTTCAGAAACCACTTCTTTGGAGAATCAAGAAACAGATATTTCCAGCCATATACAGGTATCGAAGAATTAGCAGTAAGACCGAGTCTAAAATACTGGAGGAACGCATATTTCTAACCTCTCCGTTTGTGGTCGTTCACCTTAGGAAGTTGCATCTATGTTTAGATTCATTGTGTTAGAAACAAGGTTCTTATAAAAGCTGGGTTTGGATATTCTTGAGTGAATGGGATCATAGGGTGTAAGGAGCAATATCTGGCTCTAAAACAAAAACGGAGCTACTTAGCAGAATTATTGTCAAGTTGTATATTCACCTTACAGAGTTAAACTGATGTGTGAAAGTAGCAGTTCAGAAACTCTTTCTTTGGAGAAAGTAGAAACACATATGTTCCGCCATATAGAGTTGTGTAAGAATTATCGGTAAGATCGAGTCTAAAACACTGGAGAAACGTATATTTCAAACTGCTCTGCTGTGTGTTCGTACACCTTAGGAAGTAACATCTATGTTTAGATTCATCGAGGTAGAAACACGTTTCTTCAAAATGCTGCGTTTGGATATTCCTGAGTGAATGGGAATATAGGGTGCATTGAGAAATATGTAGCTCTAAATCTAAAACGGAGGTATCTAGAAGAATGATTGTCAAGGTGTACATTCAACTTACAGAAATAAAACTTATGTGTGTATATAGCAGTTCAGAAACCCTTTCTTTGGCGAATGTAGAAACAGATATTTCCAGCCATATACAGGTATATCAGAATTAGCCGTAAGATCGAGCCTAAAACGCTGGAGATACGTATGTTTCAAACTGCTCTGATTGGTGTTCGTTCATCTTAGGAAGTAGTATCTATGTTTAGGTTCATCGAGTTACAAACACGTTTCTTCTAAAAGCTGCATTTGGATATTCCTGAGTGAATGGGAGTATAGGCTGTAATGAGAAATATCTCACTCTAAAACAAAAACGGAGCTATGTGGCAGAATGATTGACAAGTTTTACATTCAACTTAGAGAGAAAAACTGACGTGTCAATGTAGAAGTACAGAAACTCTTTCTTTGCAGAATGTAGAAACAGATATTTACAGCCATATACAGGTATATAAGAATTAGTGATAAGATCGAGTCTAAAAACCTGGAGAAACGTATATTTCAAACTGCTCTGTTGTGTGTTCGTTCACCTTAGGAAGTAGCATCTATGTTTAGATTCATGGAGTTAGAAACACGTTTCTTGTAAATGCTGCGTTTGGATATTCCTGAGTGAATGAGAGTATAGGGTGTAATGAGAAATATCTGGCTCTAAAACAAAAACTGAGCTATGTAGCAGAATGACTGTCAAGGTGTATATTCAACATACAGAGTTAAACTGATTTGTGAATGTAGCAGTTCAGAAACCCTTTCTATGGAGAATATAGAAACAGATATTTCCAGTCACATACAGGTATATAAGAATTAGCGGTAAGACGGAGTCTAATACAGTTGAGAAACGTCTATTTCAAACTACTCTACTGGTGTTCGTTCCCCTTTGGGAATTGCATCTGTGTTTTTATTCATCGTGTTAGAAACCCGTTTCTTCTAAAAGCTACGTTTAGATATTTCTAGGTGAATGGGGGTATAGGGCGTAAAGGGAAATATGTGGCTCTAAAACAAAAACGGAGCTAACTAGCGGACTGTTTTCCATGGTGTATATTCAACTTACAGACTTAAACTGATGTGTGAATGTAGCAGTTCAGAAACCCTTTCTTTGGAGAATCTAGAAACAGATATTTCCAGCCATATACAGGTATATAAGAATTAGCAGAAAGATCGCGTCTAGAACACAGGAGAAACGTATCTTCCGTACTGCTAAGCTGTTCGTCTGTTTTCCTTAGGAAGTTGCATCTATGTTTAGATTCAATGGGTTAGAAACACGTTTCTTCTAAAAGCTGCGTTTGGATGTTCCTGAGTGAATGCGAGTATAGGGTGTAATGGGAAACATCGTGCTCTAAAGCAAAAACGGAGCTATCTACCAGAATGATTGTCAAGGTTTATATTCAACTTGTAGAGTTAAACTGATGTGTGAATGTAGCAGTTCAGAAACCCTTTTTTGGAGAATTTGGAAACAGATATTTCCAGCCATATACAGGTATATAAGAATTAGTTGTGCAAGATGGCTGTTTAGGAACAGCTCAGGATTGCAGTTTCCGGTGAAAACGCAGAGTGTGAGTGTATGTCGCATTTTTATTGCCCACAGACTAGGAAATTCCCAGGCAGAGGAGCTCCACTGTCATCTGCACAGCTGTTTCGGCCAGTGCGGCTGTGCCCGCCGGCGCAGCTGCTTTGCCACGCGCGGCTGCTTTTTCAGTGCCCCGGAGCAGCAGTACTCCGTACAAAATACACCAGTCCGGGATAGCTGTTGGCTGGCGATTAGAGCCACGGAAAGTCGCCCATTCGTCTGTTTACAAAGGGGAATGAACAGAGAACCAGGACAATAGATTCCAGGACAAAAACAAACAAAAAAAAGCGCCACAAACCTCAGTGCCACTGTTTAAGCAAGCGCAGTGAGTGGCCGCAGGGGAAAACAAACAGACCCCGGTGCCTCTTCAACAGGCGACTGGAACACCAAGTTAAAAAAGGAGCTGAGGCTGGGAGCCAGGCGATCAGGCTCGGCTTGTCCCACACCCAGAAAAGAACAGCAACCACAAACTCTGGATTGAGAGTTTCACAGCAAGCGCAGCTGAACCCGGGATGGTCCAGCTCTGTGGGGGAGCGGTGTCTGCCATTACGGGGACAGCCTACCAGGACTGAGGTATTCGGCCAATGGTGAGGCAGCCTGCCATTGCCAAGGCAACCCGCCATTGCTGAGGCAGCCCGCCATTGCCAAGGCAACCCGCCACAGCAGAGAGACTCTGCCTCAACAGAGGTGGGCCACCATCGCCAAAGCAGTTCTAACTACACCCATATAAACAGGACTGCAGGGAAGTTCTGTCGGCAGCGGGGCAGAGCCCACAGCAGCTCAGAAAAGCCTCTATAGCCTGACAGTGACTAGGCTGCCTCCTTGCTGTGCAGGGAAGGTATGAAGGAAAAAAAAAAGCTGGTAGCATAATGGAAACTCGTAAATAAAGCCCTAAATCCCTGGGACAGAGCACCTGGGAACAAAAAGCAGTTTATGAGTTCTGCTGCAGCAGACCTAAACGTACCTGCCCAGCAGCTCTGAATGAACAACAACAGAGCTCACAACTCGCCATTTGAGTTCCTATAAAGAAGAGACCATCTCCTCAAGCAGCTCCCTGATCCCTATATATCCAAAGAGACACCTCATAAAAGAGAGATCAGATTGACACTAGGCAGGTATCCTACTGGGACAAAGATAGCAGAAGAAGAAAACTGGTAACAACCCTTATGTTCAGCAGCTGCTGCAGGTGAACCCCAGGCAAGCAGGGCCTGCAGTGAACCTCAGCAGACGTACAGCAGAGAGGCCAGACTGTCAGAAGGAAAACCAAGAAACAGAAATAACCTCATCATCAACAAACAGAACATCAGTCTGAAAGATTTGAGACCCAATCTGAAAGCCAGCTACTACAAAGTTGACAGGTGGATAATTCCTTAAAGATGGGAGGAAACCAGCGCAAAAAGGACGAAAACACTCGAAACCAGAGCACCTCTCCTCCTACAAGGGATCACAACTCCTCACGAGCAAGGGAACAAGGTGGGAGGGAGAACGAGTGTGATGAAATGACAGAATCAGACTTCAGAAGGTGGGTAGAAAAAAACTTCTGTGAACTTAAAGAACATGTTCTAACCAAATGCAAAGAAACTAAGAACCTTGAAAAAAGATTTGATGAAATGCTAACGAAAATGGACAAAATAGAAAGGAATATAAGTGAATTGATGGAGCTGAAAAACAAACACGAGATCAACTCAATGAAATAAAACGGGAAGGAAAGACTGGAGAAAAAAGGGTAAAAAGGAATGAACAAAGTCTCCAAGAAATGTAGGACTATGTGAAAAGACCTAATCTATGTTTGACAGGCGTACCTGAATGCGACGAAGAGAATGAATCCAAGATGGAAAATACTCTTCAGGATATTATCCAGGAAAACTTCCCCAACCTAGCAAGGCAGGCAAACATTCAAGTCCAGGAAATACAGAGAACACCCCAAAGATATTCATCAAGAAGAGCAACCCTAAGGCATATAATCGTCAGATTCACCAGGGTGGAAATGAAGGAGAAAATACTAAGGGCAGCCAGAGAGAAAGGTCGGCTTACCCACAAAGGGAAGCCCATCAGACTCACAGCCAGATCTCTCAGCAGAAACCCTACAAACCAGAAGAGAGTGGGGGCCAATATTCAACATCCTTAAAGAAAAGAACTTTCAACCCAGAATCTCCTATCCAGCCGAACTAAGCTTCATAAGCGAAGGAAAAAGAAAATACTTTGGGAACATGCAAGTACTCCGAGATTTCGTCACCACCAGGCCAGCTCTACGAGAGCTCCTGAAATAGACTCTACACATATAAAGGAACAACAATTACCAGCTCAATTAAAGGGCAAAACACCCAGCTAGCATCAAAATGGCAGTATCAAATTCACACATTACAATATTTACCCTAAATGTAAATGAACTAAAGGCCCCAATCAAAAGACAGAGACTGGCAAATTGGATAAAAAGACAAACCCCATCGGTGTGCTGTATCCAGGAAACCCATCTCACATGCAAGGATACACAAAGGCTCAAAATAAAGGGATGGAGGAAGATTTACCAAGGAAATGGAGAGCAAAAAAAAAGCAGGAGTTGCAAGTCTCATCTCTGATAAATTAGACTTTAAGCAACAAAGATCATAACAGACAAAGAGGGACATTATATAATGGTAAAAGGATCAATGCAACAAGAAGAGCTAACGATCCTAAATATATACGCACCCAATACAGGAGCACATAAGGATACATAAGGAAAGTTCTTAATGACTTACAAAGAGACTTAGACTCCCACACAATAATAGTGGGAGACTTTAACGGCCCATTGTCAATATCAGACAGATAAAACAGACAGAAAATTAACAAGGATATCCAAGACTTGAACTCAGACCTGGAACAAGCAAACCTAATAGACATTTACAGAACTCTCCACCCCAAATCCACAGAATATACATTCTTCTCAGCACCACATCACACCTAATCTAAAATTGACCACATCCTTGGGAGTAAATCACTCCTCAGCAAATGCAAAAGAATGGAAATCGTAACAAACAGTCTCTCAGACCACAGTGCAATCGAGCTAGAACTCAGAATTCAAAAAGTAACCCAGAACCGCACAGCTTCATGGAAAGTGAACAACTTGCTCTTGAATGTTGACAGGATAAACAATGAAATGAAGACAGAAATAAAGATGTTCTTCGAAACCAACAAGAATGCAGACACAACATACCAGAATCTCTGGGACACATTTAAAGCAGTCTCTAGAGGACAATATATAGCAATAAGTGCCCACACAAGAAGCAAGGAGAGATCAAAAATTGACACCCTATCGTCAAAACTGAAAGAGTTAGAGGAGGAAGATCAAAAAAACTCAAAGTCTAGCAGAAGACAAGAAATAGCT
>NW_016108155.1:136772-143374 GCF_001604975.1 Cebus imitator
GCAGAGACTCAACAAGAAAAGAAAACTTCAGGCCAATATCCATGATGAACATAGATGCAAAAATATTCAATAAAATACTGACAAGCCGATTATAACAGCACATCAAAAAGCCTATCCACCATGATTAAGTAGGCTTCATCCCAGCGATGCAAGGCTGGTTCAACATACGCAAGTCTACAAACGTAATTCTCCACATAAACAGAACCAAAGACAAAAACCACGTGATTATCTCAATTGATGCAGAGAAGGCCTTTGACAAAATTCAACAGCCCTTTATGCTAAAAACCCTCAATAAGCTAGGTATCGATGGAACGTATCTCTAAATAATAAAAGCAATTTATGACAAACCAACAGCCAATATCATACTGAATGGGCAAAAACTGGAAGCATTTCCCTTGAAATGTAGCACCAGACAAGGATGCCGTCTCTGAACACTGCTATTCAATATAGTATTAGAAGCTCTAGCCAGTGCAATCAGGAAAGAAAAAGATATAAAGACATTCAAATAGGAAAGGAGGAAGTCAAACTGTCTCTATTTGCAGACGACATGATTTTATATCTAGCCCATTGTCTCAGCCCCAAAACTCCTGAAACTGATAAGCAAGTTCAGCAAAGTCTCAGGATACAAAATCAATGTGCAAAAATCACAAGCATTCCTATACACCAATAACAGACTTAAAGAGAACCAAATCAAGAACAAACTTCCATTCACAATTGCCACAAAGGGAATAAAATACCTAGGAATACAACTAACAAGGAATGTAAAGGACCTCTTCAAGGAGAACTACAAGCCACTGCTCAACGAAATAAGAGAGGACACTAACAGATGGAGAATCATTCCATGTTCATGGTTAGGAAGAATCAATATCGTGAAAATGGCCATACTGCCCAAAGTAATTTACAGATTCACTGCTATCCCCATAGAGCTACCAATGACCTTCGCAGAATTGGAAAAAACCAACTTCAACTTCATATGGAACCAAAGTAGAGCTCGCATAGCCAAGTCAATTCTAAGCAAAAGGAACAAAGTAGGGGACATCAAACTACCGGACTTCAAACTATATTACAAAGCTACAGTAATCAAAACAGCATGGTACTGGTACCAAAACAGAGATATAGACCAATGGAACAGAACAGAGGTCTCAGAGGCAACACAACATATCTACAACCATCTGATCTTTGACAAACCAGACAAAAACAAGCAATGGGGAAAGGATTCCCTGTTCAATAAGTGGTGTTGGGAAAGCTGGCTAGCCATGTGCAGAAAGCAGAAACTGGACCCCTTCCTGACACCTTACACTAAAATTAACTCCAGATGGATTAAAGACTTAAACATAAGACCTAACACCATAAAAACCCTAGAAGAAAATCTAGGCAAAATCATTCAAGACATAGGTGTAGGCAAGGACTTCATTACCAAAACACCAAAAGCATTGACAACAAAAGCCAAAATAGACAAATGGGACCTAATCAAACTCCACAGCTTCTGCACAGCAAAAGAAACAATCATTAGAGTGAATCGGCAACCAACAGAATGGGAAAAAATTTTTGCAGTTTACCCTCTGACAAAGGGCTGATATCCAGAATTTACAAAGAACTAAAACAGATTTACAAGAAAAAAACTAACAAGCCCATTCAAAAGTGGGCAAAGGATATGAACAGACACTTTACAAAAGAAGATATACGTGAGGCCAACAAACATATAAAAAAATTCTCATCATCACTGGTCATCAGAGAAATACAAATCAAAACTACATTGAGATACCATCTCAAGCCAGTTAGAATGGCAATCATTAAAAAATCTGGAGACAACAGATGCTGGAGGATATGTGGAGAAATAGGAATGGTTTTAAACTGTTGGTGGGAGTGTAAATTAGTTCAACCATTGTGGAAGACAGTGTGGTGATTCCTCAAGGACCTAGAAATAGAAATTCCATTTGACCCAGCAATCCCATTACTGGGTATATATCCAAAGGATTACAAATCGTTGTACTATAAGGACACGTGCACACGAATGTTCATTGCAGCACTGTTTACAACAGCAAAGACCTGGAACCATCCCAATTGCCCATGGTCGATAGACTGGATAGGGAAAATGTGGCAAATATACACCATGGAATATTACGCAACCATCAAAAACGATGAGTGTGGGTCCTTTGTAGGGACATGGATGAACCTGGAAATCATGATTCTCAGCAAACTGACAGAAGAGCAGAAGATGAAACACCACGTGTTCTCACTCATAGGCGGGTGTTCAACAGTGAGAACACATAGACACAGGAAGGGGAGCATTACACACTGGGGTAAGTAGAGGGGAAATAGGGGAGGAACGGTGGCGGGTGGGGAGCTGGGGAGAGATAACAAGGGGAGAAATGCCAGACGTAGGTGATGGGAAGGAAGGCAGCAAATCACACTGCCACGGTTGCACCTATGCAACAATTTTACATGTTCTTCACATGTACCCCAAAACCTAAAATGCAATAAAATAAATAAATGGGAAAAAAAAAGAATAATTATAAGATTGAATCCAAAACACTGGAGAAACGTATATTTCAAACTGTTCTGCTGTGTGTTCGTTCAGCTTAGGAAGTTCCATCTATGTTTAGATTCATGGATTTAGAAACACATTTCTTTTAAAAGCTGNTATTTCAAACTGTTCTGCTGTGTGTTCGTTCAGCTTAGGAAGTTCCATCTATGTTTAGATTCATGGATTTAGAAACACATTTCTTTTAAAAGCTGCGTTTGGATATTCCAGAGGGAATGGGAGTATAGGGTGTAATGAGAAATATCGGACTCTATAACAAAAACGGAGCTATCTAGCAGAATAATTGTCAAGGTGTATATTCAACATACATAGTTAATTAAACTGTTGTGTGAATGTAGCAGTTCAGAAACCCTTTCATTGGAGAATATACAAACAGATATTTCCAGCCATATACAGGTATATAAGTGTTAGTGGAAACATTGAACATAAAACACTAGAGAAATGTATATTTCAAACTGCTCTGCTGTGTGCTCCTTCAAGTTAGGAAGTTGCATCTAGATTTAGACTCATGGAGTTAGAAACATGTTTCTTTTAAAAGCTGTGTTTGGATATTCCAGAATGAATGGGAGTATAGAGTGTAATGAGAAGTATTTGGCTCCAAAAGAAAAACGGAGCTATCTAGCAGAATGAGTGTCAAGGTGTATATTCATCTTACAGAGTCAAACAGATGTCTGAATGTTGCAGTTCAGAAATCCTTTCTTTGGAGAATCTAGAAAGAGATATTTCCAGCCATATACAGGCATATAATAATTAGTGGTAAGATCGCGTCTAAACCACAGGAGAACGGTCTCCTTCAAACTGCTCTGCTGTGTGTTCGATCGCCTTAGGAAGTTGCATCTATGTTTAGATTCAGCGAGTTAGAAACAGTTTGCTTCTAAAGTCTGCCTTTGGATATTCCTGAGTGAATGGGAGTACAGGGTATAATGAGAAATAGGTGGCACTAAAACAAAAACATACCTATCTAGCAGCATGACTGTCAAGATGTATATTCAGCTTTCAGAGTTAAACAGATGTGTGAATGCAGTAGTTCAGAAACCATTTCCTTGAATAATCTAGAAAGAGATATTTTCCGTTATAAACAGGAACATAAGAATTAGCAGTAGGATCGCGTCTGAACCACAGGAGAAACGTCTCTTTCAAACTGCACTGCTGTGTGTTCGTTCACCTCAGGAAGTTGCATCAATGTTTAGATTCAGTGAGTTAGAAACACGTTTCTCCTAAAAGCTGCGTTTGGATATTCCTGAGTCAATAGGAGTATAGGATGTAATGAGAAATATCTGGCTCTAAAACAAAAACGGAACTATCTAGCAGAATGATTGTCAAGTTGTATATTCACCTTACAGAGTTAAACAGATGTGTGAATTTGCCAGTTCAGAAACCCTCTCTTTAGAGAATCTAGAAAGAGATATTTCCAGCCATATGCAGGCACATAAGAATTAGGGGTAAGATCGCATCTATACCACAGGAGAAACATCTGTTTCAAACTGCTCTGCTGTGTGTCACTTCACCTTAAGAAGTTGCATCAATGTCTAGATTAAGCGAGTTAGAAACACGTTTCTTCTAAAAGCTGCGTTTGGATATTACTGAGAGAATTTGAGTATAGGGTGCAGTGAGAAATATCTGTCTCTAAAACATAAAGGAGGCTATCTAGCAAAATGATTATTAAGGTGTATATTCAACTTACAGAGTTAAAAACATGTGTTATCGTAGCAGTTCAGAAACCATTTCTTTAGAGAATCTGGAAAGACATATTTCCAGCCACATACAGGCACGTAAGAATTAGCGGTAAGATCGAATCTAAACCAAAGGAGAAAGTCTGTTTCAAACTTCTCTGCTGTGTGTTCGTTCACCTTAGGAAGTTGCTTCTATGATTAGATTCAGCAAGATAGAAACACGTTTCTTCTGAAAGCTGCGTTTGGATATTCCTGAGTGAATGTGAGTATGGGGTGTAATGAGAAATATCTGGCTCTGAAACAAAAACGGAGCTATCTAGAAGAATGATTGTCAGCGTTTATATTCAACTTACATAGTTAAACAGANGGGTGTAATGAGAAATATCTGGCTCTGAAACAAAAACGGAGCTATCTAGAAGAATGATTGTCAGCGTTTATATTCAACTTACATAGTTAAACAGATGTGTGAATGTAGCAGTTCAGAAACTCTTTCTTTTGAGAATCTGGAAAAAGATATTTCCAGCCATTCAGAGGCACATAAGAATTATCGGTAAAATTGCATCGAAATCACAGGAGAAATGTCTCTTTCAATCTGCTCTACTGTGTGTTCGTTCACCTTAGGAACTTGCATCTATGTTTAGTTTCAGCGAGTTAAAAAGAAGTTTCTTCTAAAAGCTGCGTTTGGATATTCCTGAGTGAATGGGAGTATAGGGTGTAATGAGAAATATCTGGCTCTAAAACAAAAACGGAGCTATGTAGCAGAATGATTCTCCACGTGTATACTCAACTTACAGAGTCAGAAAGACGAGTGAATGTAGCAGTTCAGAAACCCTTTCTTTGGAGAATCTAGAAAGAGATATTACCAGCCATATACAGGCACATAAGAATTAAAGATAAGGTCGCGTCTAAACCAAAGAAGAAACGTCTGTTTCAAACTGCTCTGCTGTGTGTTCATTCATCTAAGGAGGTTGAATCTAAGTTTAGATTCAGCGAGTTAAAAACACCCTTCTTTGAAAAGTTGCGTTTGCATATTCCTGAGTGAATGGGAGTATAGTGTATAATGAGAAATATCTGGCTCTAAAAGAAAAACGGAGCTATCTAGCAGAACGATTGTCAAGGACTATATTCACCTTACAGAGTTAAACAGATGTGTGAATGCAGCAGTTCAGAAGACCTTTCTTAGGAGAACCGAGAAAGAGATATTTCCAGCCATAGACAGACACATAAGAAATAGCGTTAAGATCGCGTCTAAACCACAGGAGACACAACTCTTTCAAAGTGCTCTGCTGAGTGTCACTTCACCGTTGGATGTTCCGTCTATATTTAGATTCAGCCTGTTAGAAACACGTTTCTTGTAAAAGCTGCATTTGGATATTCCTGAGTGATGAGAGTATAGGGTGTAATGAGAAATATCTGGCTCTAAAATGAAAAGGGAGATATCTAGTAGAATGATTGTCAAGGTGAATATTCAAATTACACAGTTAAACAGATGTGAATGTAACAGTTCAGAAACCCTTTATTTGGATAATCTAGAAAGAGATATTCCCAGCCATATACAGGCACATAAGAATTAGTGGTATGATCGTGTCTAAACCACAGGAGAAACGTCTCTTTCAAACTGCTCTGCTGTGTGTTCTTTCACCTTAGGAAGTTCCATCTATGTTTAGATTCAGCGAGTTAGAAACACTTTTCATCTAAAAGCTGCGTTTGGATATTGCTGAGTGAATGGGAGTACAGTGTGTAATGAGAAATAACTGGTTCTAAAACAAAAACGGGGCTATCTAGCAGAATGATTCTCAAGGTGTATATTCAACTTAAGGAGGTAAACAGATGTGTGAATGCAGCAGTTTCTTTGGAGAATCTGGAAAGAGATATTTCCACCCATATACAGGCATTAAAACTAGCGGTAAGATTCCTCAAATACTACAGGAGAAATGTCTCTTTCAAGCTGCTCTGCTCTATGGTCTTTGACCTTAGGAAGTTTTATCTATGTTTAGATTCAACAAGTTAGAAACACGTTTCATCTAAAAGCTGCATTTGAATATTCCTTATTGAATGGGAGTATAGGATGTAATGAGAAATATCTGCCTCTAAAACAATATGGGAACTATCCAGCAGAATGATTGTCGAGGTTTATATTTAACCTACAGATTGAAACAGATGTGTGAATGTAGCAATTCAGAAACATTTCTTTGGAGAATCTAGAAAGAGATATTTCCAGCCATATACAGGCAAATAAGAATTAGGGGTAAGATCACGTCTAAACCACAGGAGAAACGTCTCTTTCAAACTGCTCTGCTTTGTCTTCGTTCATCTTAGGAAGTTTAATCTATGTTTAGATTCAGCGAGTTAGAAATACGCTTCTTCTAAAAGTGGCGTTTGGA
>NW_016108155.1:143567-154443 GCF_001604975.1 Cebus imitator
CTATGTAGCGGAATGATTCTCAAGGTGTATATTCAACTTACAAAGTTAAAAAAGACGTGTGCATGTAGAAGTTCAGAAACCCTTTTTTTGGAGAATCTAGAAAAACATACTTCCAGCCTTATACAGGCACATAAGAATTTGCAGTAACATCGCGTCTGAACCACAGGAGAAACGTCACTTTCAAATTGCTCTTCTGTGTCTTCGTTCATCTTAGGAAGTTTAATCTATGTTTAGATTCAGCGAGTTAGAAATGGACGTTTCTTCTAAAAGCGGCGTTTGGATATTCCTGAGTGAAATGGTTAATAGGGTGTAATGAGAAATATCTGGCTCTAAAACAAAAATGGAGCTATCTAGCGGAATGATTCTCAAGGTGTATATTCAACTTACAAAGTTAAAGAGACGTGTGCATGTAGAGGTTCAGAAACCCTTTTTTTGGAGAATCTAGAAAGACATACTTCTAGCCTTATACAGGCAGATAAGAATGCGGTAACATCGCGTCTGAACCACAGGAGAAACGTCTCTTTCAAACTGCTCTGCTGTGTGTTCGTTCACCTTGGGAAGTTGCATCTATTTTTACATTAAGGGAGGTAGAAACACGTTTCTTCTCAAGCTGCGTTTGGATATTCCTGAGTGAATGGCAGTATGGGGTGTAATGAGAAATATCTGCCTCTAAAACAAAAACGGAGCAATCTAGCAGAATGATTGTCAAGGTGTATATTCAACTTACAGAGTTAAACAGATATGTGAACGTAGCAGTTCAGAAACCCTTTCTTTGGATAATCTAGAAAGAGATATTTCCAGTCATATACAGGCACATAACAATTAGCGGTAAGATCGCGTCTAAACCACAGGAGAACCGTCTGTTTCAAACTGCTCTGCTGTGTGATCATTAACCTTAGGAAGTTGGATCTATGTTTAGATTCAGCGACGTAGAAACAGGTTTCTTCTAGAAGCTTCGTTTGGATATTCCTGAGTAAATGGGAGTATAGGGTGTAATGAGAATTATCTGACTCTATAACAGAAAGGGAGCTATCTAGCAGAATAATTGTCAAGGTTGATATTCAAATTACAGAGTTAAACAGATGTGTGAATGTAGCAGTTCAGAATTCCTGTCTTTGGAGAATCTAGAAAGAGGTATTTCCAGCCACATACAGGCACATCAGAATTAGAGGTAGGATCGTGTCTAAACCGCAGGAGAAACGTCTCTATCAAATTTCTCTGCATTGTTTTCGATCACCTTAGTAAGTTGCATCTATGTTTAGAATCAGCGAGTAAGAAACACGTTTCTTCTAAAAGCTGCGTTTGGATATTCTTGAGTGAATGGGATTATACCGTGTAATGAGAAATATCTGGATCTAAAACAAAAAAGTAGCTATCTAGCAGAATGATTGTCAAGGTGTATATTCAACTTACAGAGTTAAACAGATGTGTGAATGTGGCAGTTCAGAAACCGTTTCGTTGGAGAATCTAAAAAGAGATATTTCGACCTGTATACAGGCATAAAAATTAGGGGTAAGATCACGCAAATACTACAGGAGAAACGTCTCTTTCAAGCTGCTCTGCTGTGTGTTCTTTCACCTTGGGATGTTGCATCTATATTTAGATTCAGGGAGTTAGAAACACGTTTCTTCTAAAAGCTGAGTTTGTATATTCCTGAGTGAATGTGAGTATACGACATAATGAGAAATATCTGGCTCTAAAACAATATGGGAGCTTTCCAGCAGAATGATTGTCAAGGTTTATATTTAACCTACAGAATGAAACAGATGTGTAAATGTAGTAGTTCATAAACCCTTTCTTTCGAGAATCTGGCAGGAGATATTTCCAGCCATATATACGCACTGAAGAATTAGCCGTAAGATCGTGTGTAAACCACAGAAGAAACGTCTCTTTCAACCTGCTCTGCTGTGTGTTCGTTCACCTTAGGAAGTTACATCTATGTTTACATTCAACGAGTTAGAAACACGTTTCTTCTAAAAGCTGCGTTTGGTTATTCCTGAGTGAATGGGAGTATAGGGTGTAATGAGAAATATCTGGTTCTAAAACAAAAATGGAGATATCTAGCAAAATGATTGTCAAGGTGTATATTCCACTTACACAGTTAAACACATGTTTGAATGCAGCAGTTCAGAAACTCTTACCTCAGAGAATCTAGAAAGAGATATTTCCAGTTATATACAGGCACGTAAGAATTAGCGGTAGGATCGCGTCTAAAACACAGGAGAAACGTCTGTTTCAAACTGCTCTGCTGTGTGTTCGTTCACCTTAGGAAGCTGCATCAATGTTTAGGATCAGCGAGTTAGAAACACATTTCTTCTAGACGCTTCGTTTGGATATTCCTGAGTGAAGGGGAGTAAAGCGTGTCAAGAGAAATATCTGGCTCTAAATTAAAAACAGAGCCATCTGGCAGAATGATTGTCAAGGTGTAAACTCAACCTGCAGAGTTTAACTGATGTGTGAATGTAACAGTTCAGAAACCCTTTCTTTGGAGAATCTAGAAAGAGATATTTCCAGCCATATAAAGGAATAAGAATTTGCGGTAACATCGCGTCTAAACCACAGGAGAAACGTGTCTTTCAAACTGCTCTGCTGTGTGTTCGTTTACCTTAGGAAGTTGCATCTATGTTCAGATTCATCGAGTTAGAAACACGTTTCTTCTAAAAGCTGTGTTTCGCTATTCCTGCATGAATGGGAGTATAGTGTATAATGAGAAATATCAGGCTCTAAAGCAAAAGCGAAGCTATCTAGCAGAATCATTGTCAAGGAGTATATTAAACCTACAGAGTTAAAATCATGTGTGAATATAGCACATCAGAAACACTTTCTTGCAGAATTTAGAAAGAGATATTTCCAGCCGTATACAAGTATATAAGAATTAGCGGTAAGATCGAGTCTAAAACACTTTAGAAACGCCTATTTGAAAGTACTCTTTTCTGTGTTCGTTCACCTTAGGAAGTTACATCTATGTTTAGATTCAACGAGGTAGAAACACGTTCTTCTAAAAGCTGCATTTCGATATTCCTGAGTGAATTGGAGTATAGTGTGTAATGAGAAATATCTGGCTCTAACGCAAAAACAGAGCTGTCTAGCAGAATGATTCTCAAGAATTATATTCAGCTTGCACAGTTAAATTGATGTGTGAATGTAGCAGTTCAAAAACCTTTTCTTTGCAGAATGTAGAAACAGATATTTCCAGCCATATACAGGTATATAAGAATTAGCGGTAAGATCGAGTCTAAAACACTGGAGAATCGTATATTACAAAGTGCTCTTCTCTGTGTTCGTTCACCTTAGGAAGTTGCATCTATGTTTAGATGCATCGAGTTAGAAACACGTTTCTTCTAAAACCTGCGTATGGATATTCCTGAGTGAGTTGGAGTACAGTGTGTAATGAGAAACATCTGGCTCTAAAACAACAACGGAGCTATGTAGCAGAATGATTGTCAAGCTGTATATTCAACGTAGAGAAATAAAATGATGTGTGAATGTAGCAGTGCAAAAACCCTTTTTTTGCAGAATGTAAAAACAGATATTTCCAGCAATATACAGGTATATAAGAATTAGCGGTAAGATTGAGTCTAAAACACTTTAAAAACGCATATTTGAAAGTGCTCTTTTCTGTGTTCCTTTAACATAGGAAGTTACATCTATGTTTAGGTTCATCGAGTTAGTAACACGTTTCTTCTAAAAGCTGCGTTTTGATATTCTTTAGTGAATTGGAAAGTACTGTGTAATGAGAAATATCTGGCTCTAAAACAAAAACGGTGCTATCCAGCAGAATGATTGTCAAGGTGCATATTCAACTTACAGAGATAAACTGATTTGTGAATGTAGCAGTTCAGAAACTCTTTCTTTGCAGAATGTAGAAACAGATATTTGCAGCCATATACAGGTATATAAGAATTAGCGAAAATATCAAGTCTAAAACATCGGAGAAATGTATATTTCAAAGCGCTCTTCTGTGTGTTCGTTCACCTTAGGAAGGTGCATCTATTTTTACATTCATATAGTTAGAAACAAGTTTCTTCTAAAAGCTTCGTTTGGATATTGCTGAGTGCATTGGAGTATAGTGTGTAATGAGAAATATCTGACTCTAAAACAAAAATGGAGCAATCTAGCAGAATGATTGTCAAGGAGTATATTCAAGTTACAGAGTTCAAACCATGTGTGAATGTAGCAGTTCAGAAACCCTTTTTTTGCAGAAGGTAGAAACAGATATTTCAAGCCATATAGAGATATATAAGAATTGGCGGTAAGATCGAGACTAAAACACTGGAGAAACGCATATTTCAAAGTGCTCTTCTGTGCGTTCGTTCACCTTAGGAAATTGCATCTCTGCTCAGATTCATCGATTTAGAAACACGTTTCTTCTAAAAGCTGCGTTTGGATATTCCTGAGTGAACCGGAGTATACTGTGTAATGAGAAATATCTGTCTCTAAAACAAAAACGGAGCTATCTAATCGAATGAATGTAAAGGTGTATATTCAACTTACAGAGTTAAACTGATGTGTGAATGTGGCAGTTCAGAAACCCTTTCTTTGCAGAATGTAGAAACAGATATTTCCAGTCATATACATTTATATAAGAATTAGCTGTAAGTTCGACTCCAAAACACTGGAGAATCGTATATTTCAAATTGCTCTTGAGTGTGTTCATTCACCTTAGAAAGTTGCATCTATGTTTAGATTCATCGAGTTAGAAACACGTTTCTTCTAAAATGTGTGTTTAGATATTCCTGAGTGAACTGGAATATAGTGTGCAATAAGAAATATCTGGCTCTTAAAAAAAAAAAAAAACGGAGCTATCTAGCAGAACGATTGCCAAGGTGTATATTCAACTTACAACATTCAACTGATGTGTGAATGTAGCAGTTCAGAAACCCTTTCTTTGCAGAATGTAGAAAGAGACATTTACAGTCATATAGAGGTATATAAGAATTAACCATAAGATTGAGTCTAAAACACTGGAGAAACGTATATCTCAAACTGCTCTGCTGTGTGTTCTTTCAACTTAGGATGTTGCATCTATGTTTAGATTCATCGAGTTAGAAATATGTTTCTTCTAAAGCTGCATTTGGATATNTGCCGTAAGATTGAGTCTAAAACACTGCAGAAACGTATATCTCAAACTGCTCTGCCGTGTGTTCGTTCAACTTAGAAAGTTGCATCTATGTTTAGATTCATCGAGTTTCTTCTAAAACCTGTGTTTGGATATTCCTGAGTGAATTGGGGCATAGGGTGTAAGGAGAAATATCTGGATCTTAAACAGAAATGGAGCCACCTAGTAGAAACATTGTCAAGGTGTATACTCAACTTACATAGTTAAACTGATGTGTGAATGCAGCAGTTCAGAAACCCTTTATTTGAAGAATGGAGACACAGATGTTTCCAGCCATATACAGGTATATAAGAATTAGTGGTGAGATCGAGCCTAAAACACTGCAGAAACGTATATTTCAAACTGCTCTACTGTGGGTTCACTCACCTTAGTAAGCTTCATCTGTGTTTAGAATCATCGAGTTAGAAACACTTTTTTTCTTAAAGCTGCGTTTGAATATTCCTGAGTGAATTGGAGCATAGTGTTTAAGGAGAATTATCTGGCTCTAAAACAAAAACGGCGCAATCTAGCAAAATGATTGTCAAGGGGTCTATTCAACTTACAGAGTTAAACTGATGTGTGAATGTAGCAGTTCAGAAACCCTTTCTTTGGAGAATGTAGAAACAGATATTTCCAGCCATATACAGGTGTATAAGAATTAATGGTAAGATCGAGTCTAAAACACTGGGAAAACGTATATTCAAACATATCTGCTGTGTGTTCGTTCACCTTAGGGAGGTGCATCTATGTATAGATTCATCAAGTTAGAAACACGTTTCTTCTAAAAGCTGCGTTAGGATATTCCTGAGTCAATGGGAGTTTAGGTTGTAAGGAGAAATATCTGGATCTAAAACAAAAACGGAGCTATCTAGCAGAATGATTTTCAAGGTGTATATTCAACTTACAGAGTTAAACTGATGTGTGAATGTAGGAGTTCAGAAACCCTTTCTTTGGAGAATGTAGAAACAGACATTTCCAGCCATATAAAGGTATATAAGAATTAGCGGTAGGATCGAGTCTAAAACACTGGAGAAACGTATATTTAAAACTGCTCTGCTGTGTGTTCGTTCACCTTAGGAAGTTGTATCTATGTTTACACTCATCGAGTTAGAACCACTTTTCTGCTAAAAGCTACGTTTGGATATTCCTGACTGAATGGGAATATACGGTGTAATTGGAAATATATGGCTCTAAAACAAAAACGTAGCTATCTAGCAGAATGATTGTCACGGTGTATTCAACATACAGAGATAAACTGATGTATGACTGTAGCAGTTCAGAAACACTTTCTTTGGAGAATGTAGAAACAGATGTTTCCAGAGAGAATGGGAGTACAGGGTTTAAGGAGAATTATCTGGCTCTAAAACAAAAACGGAACAAGCTTCCAAAATGATTGTCAAGGTGAATATTCAACTGACAGAGTTAAACTGGTGTATGAATGTAGCAGTTCTGAAACTCTTTCTTTGGACAATGTAGAAAAATATATTTTCATCCATATACAGGTATATAAGAATTAGCAGTAAGGTCGAGTCTAAAACACTGGAGAAACGTATGTTACAAACTCATTGCTGTGTGTTCGTTCACCTTAGGAAGTTGCATCTATGTTTACAATCATCGAGTTAGAAACACGTATCTTCAAAAAATTGCGTTTGCATATTCCTGAGTGATTCGGAGTATAGGGTGAGGGTGTAATGAGAAATATCTGGCTCTAAAACAAAAAAGGAGCTATCTATCACAATGATTGTGAAGGTGTATATTATATTTACAGAGTTAAACTGATGTGCGAATGTAGCCGTTCAGAATCCCCTTCTTTGGAGAATGTTGAAACAGATATTTCCATCCATGTACAGGTATGCAAGAATTAGCGGTAAGATCGAGTCTAAAACACTGGAGAAACGTCTCTTTCAAACTGCTCTGCTGTGTGTTCGTTCACCTTAGGAAGTTGCATCTATATTTAGATTCAGCGAGTTAGAAACACGTTTCTTCTAAAACCTGCGTTTGGATATTCCTGAGTCAATGGGATTATAGGGTGTAAGGAGAAATATTTCGCTGTAAAACAAAAAGTGAGCTATGTAGCAGAATGATTGTCAAATTGTATATTCAACTTAGAGAGGTAAACTGATGTGTGAATGTAGCCGTTCAGAAACCTTTTCATTGGAGACAGTAGAAACAGGTATGTCCAGGCGTTTACAGGTATATAAGAATTAGTTAGAAACAATTGTTTCATCGAGTTAGAAACAATTTTCCTTTAAAAGCAACGTTTGGATATTCCAGAATGAATGGGAATATAGGGTGTAATTAGAAATATCTGGCTCTAAAACATAAACGGAACTATCTAGCAGAATGATTGTCAAGGTGTATTCAATTTGCAGAGTTAAACAGATGTGTGAATGTAGCAGTTCAGTAACACTTTCTTTGGAGAATGGAGAAACAGATATTTAAAGCCATATACAGGAATATAAGAATTAGCAGTAAGGCTGAGTCTAAAACACTGGAGAAACGTACATTTCAAACTGCTCTGCTGTGTGTTCGTGAACTTTCAGAAGTTGCATCTATGTTTAGATTCATCGAGTTAGAAGCACGTTTCTTCTAAAAGCTGTGTTTGGATATTCCTGAGTGAAAGGGAGTATAGGGTGTAATGAGAAATATCTGGCTTTAAAAAAAAAGGAACTATCTATCAGAATGATTGTCAAGGTGTATATTCAACGTACAGAGTTAAACTGATGTGTGAATGTAGCAGTTCAGAAACCCTTCCTTTGGAGTATGTAGAAACACATATTTCCGGCGACATACTGGTATATAAGAATTAGCGGTAAGATCGAGTCTATAACAGTGTAGAAACGCATATTTCAAACTGCTCTACTGCGTTTTCATTCACCTTAGGTAGTTCCGTTTGTGTTTCAATTCATCGAGTTAGAAACACGTTTCTTCTAAAAGCTGCGTTTGGATATTCCTGAGTGAATGAGAGTATAGGGGGTAATGGGAAATATCTGGCGCTAAAAAAAAAAACGGAGCTACCAGGCAGGATGATTGTAAAGGTGTGTATTCAAAGTACAGACTTAAATTCATATGTGCAGGTAGCCTTTCAGAAACCCTTTCTTTGGAGAATGTAGAAACAAATATTTCCAGCCTTATACATATATAGAAGAATTAACGGTAAGGTCAAGTCTAAAACACTGGAGAAACGAATATTTCAAACTGCTCTGCTATGTGTTTGTTCACCTTAAGAAACTGCATATATGTTTATATTCATCGAGTTAGAAACACGTTTCTTCTAAAAGCTTCGTTTGGATATTCCTGAGTGAATGGGAATATAGGGTGTAATGAGAAATATCCGGCTGTAAAACAAAAACTGAGCTATCTAGCAGAATGATTCTCAAGATGTATATTCAACTTACAAAGTTAAACTAATGTGTCAATGTAGTAGTTGAGAAACCCTGTATTTGGAGAATTTAGAAACAGATATTTCCAGCATTATACATATATAGAAGAATTAATGGTAAGGTCGAGTCTAAAACACTGGAGAAACGTATGTTTCAAACTGCTCTGCTGTGTGTTCGTTCAGCTTAGGAAATTACACCTATATTTAGATTCATCGAGTTAGAAAAACGTTTCTTCTAAAAGCTGCGTTTGTATATACCTGAGGGAATGGTAGTATAGGCTGTAATGAGAAAGGTCTGGCTCTAAAACAAACACGGAGCTATCTAGCAGAATCATTGTCAAGATGTATATTCAACCTACAGAGTTAAAGTGATGTGTGAATGTTGCAGTTCAGAAATCCTTTCTTTGTAAAATGTAGAAACACATATTTCCAGCCATATACAGGTATTTAAGAATTAGCAGTAAGACCAAGTCTAAAACCCTGGAGAAATGTACATTTAAAACTGCTCTGTTGTGTGTTCGTTAACTTTTGGAAGTTGCATCTATTTTTAGATTCATCAAGTTAGAAGCAAGTTTCTTCTAAAATGTGCGTTTGGATATTCCTGAGTGAATGGGAGTACAGGGTGTAATGAGAAATATCTGGCTTTACAAAAAACGGAGCTATCTACCAGAATGATTGTCAAGGTTTATATTCAACTTATAGAGTAAAACTGAAGTGTGAATGTAGCAGTTCCAAAACCCTTTCTTTGGACAATGTAGAAAGAGATATTTCCAGCCCTTTACAGGAATATAAGAATTAACGATAAGGTCGAGTCTAAAACACTGGAGAAACACATATTTCACACTAATCTCCTCTGTCCTCTCTCACCTTAGGAAGTTTCATCTATCTGTAGATTCATCGAATTAGAAACACGTTTCTTCTAAAACCTGCGTTTGGATATTCCTGGGTGAATGGAAGTATAGGGTGTAATGGGAAATATTTCGCTGTAAAACAAAAAGTGAGCTATGTAGCAGAATGATTGTCTATATTCTACTTAGAGAATTCTAAGTTCTATATTCTACTTAGAGAGTTAAACTGATGTGTGAATGCAGCAGTTCAGAAACCCTTTCGCTGGAGACAGTAGAAAAAGATATTTTCAGCCGTTTACAGGTATATAAGAATTAGTGGTAAGATCGAGTCTAAAAAACTGGAAAAACCGATATTTCAAACTGCTGTGCTGTGTGTTCGTTCGCCTTAGGGAGTTGCATCTACGTTTAGATTCATCGAGTTAGAAACACATTTCCTCTAAAAGCTGCGTTTGGTTATTCCTGAGTCAATGGGAGTATAGGTTGCAAGGAGAAATATCTTACTCTAAAACAAAAACGGAGCTATCTAGCAGAAGGATTGTCAAGGTGTATATTAAACTTACAGAGCAAAATTGTTGTGTGAATGTAGCCATTCAGAATCCCTTTCTTTGGAGAATGTTGAAAAGGATATTTCCAACCATATACTGGTATATAAGAATTAGCAATGAGGTCGAGTCTAACAAACTGGAAAAACGTATATTTCAAACTACTCTGCTGTGTGTTCGTTCACCTTAGGAAGTTGCATCTATGTTTATATTCATCAAGTTAGAAAAATGTTTCTACTAAAAGCTTCATTTGGATATTCCTGAGTGAATGGGAGTATAGTGTGTAACGAGAAATATCTGGCTCTAAAACAAAAATGGAACTATCTAGTAGAATGATTGTCAAGTTGTGAATTCAATTTACACAGCTAAACTTATGTGTGAATGCAGCAGTTCGAAACCCTTTCATTGGAGATTGTAGAAACAGATATTTCCAACCATATCCAGGTATGTAAGAATTAGTGGTAATTTAGAGCCTAAAACACTTGAGAAACGTATATTTCAAACTGCTCTGCTGTGTGGTCATTCACCTTAGGAAGTTGCATCTATATTTGGATTCATCCAGTTCGAAACACGTTTCTTCAAAAAGCTGCGATTGGATATTCCTGAGTGAATGGGATTATAATGTGTAATAAGAAATATCTGGCTCTAAAACAAAAACGGAGCTATGTAGCAGAATGATTGTCAAGGTGTATATTCAACATACAGACTTGAACTGATGTGTGAATGTTGCAGTTCAGAAACCCTTTCTTTGGAGAATGTACAAAGAGATATTTCCAGCCATATACAGGCACATGAGAATTATTGGTAATATCGCCTCTGAACTACAGGAGAAACGTATCTTTCTAACTGCTCTTCTGTGTGTTCGTTCACCTTGGGAAGTTGCCTGTATGTTTAGATTCAGGGAGGTAGAAACACGCTTCTTCTAAAAGTTGCGTTTGGATATTGCTGAGTGAAGGGGAGTATGGGGTGTAATGAGAAATATCTGGCTCTAAAAGAAAAACGGAGC
>NW_016108155.1:155222-165652 GCF_001604975.1 Cebus imitator
AGGCACATAAGAATCAGCAGTAAGATCCCGTCTAAACCACAGGAGAAACGTGTCTTTCAAACTGCTCTGCTGTGTATTCTTTCACCTTAGGACGCTGGATCTATATATGGATTCACCGAGTTAGAAACAGGTTTCTTCTAAAAGGTGCGTTTGGATATTCCTGAGTGAATGGTTGTAAAGTGCGTAAAGAGAAATATCTGGCTCTAAAACAAAAACAGAGCTATCTACCAGAATGATTGTCATGGTGTATACTTAACTTACAGTGTTAAACACATGTGTGAATGTAGCAGTTCAGAAACCCTTTCCATGGAGAATCTAGAAAGAGATATTTCCAGCCATATACAGGCACATAAGAATTAGTGGTAAGATCTCGTCTAAACCACACGAGAAACTTTGTTTCAAACTGCTGTGCAGTGTTTTCGTTCAGCTTAGAAAGTTGCATCTGTGTTTAGATTCAGCGAGTTAGAAACACTTTTCTTCTAAAAGCTGCGTTTGGATATTCCTGAGTGAACGGGAGTATAGGGGGTAATGAGAAACATCTTGCTCTAAAACAAAAACGGAGCTATCTAGCAGAATGATTGTCAAGGTGTATATTCAACATACAGACTTAAACAAATGTGTGAATGAATGTAGCAGTTCAGAGACACTTTGTTTGGAGAATCCAGAAACAAATATTTCCAGCCATATACAGGCACATAAGAAGAATTAGCGGTAGGATCTCGTCTAAACCACAGGAGAAACGTCTGTTTCAACCTTCTCTGCTGTGCATTCATTCACCTTAGGAAGTTGCATCTATGTTTAGATTCAGCGAGTTAGAAACATGTTTCCTCTAAAGGCTGCGTTTGGATATTCCTGAGTGAATGGGAGCATAGGGTTTAATGAGAAATATCTGGCTCAAAAACAAAAACGGAGCTATCTAGCAGAATGATTGTCAACGTGTGTTTTCAACTTACAGAGTTAATCAGATGGGTGAATGTAGCAGTTCAGAAACCCTTTCTTTCGAGAATCTTAAAAGAGATATTTCCAGCCACATGCAGGCACAAAGGTATTAGAAGTAAGATCTTGTCTAAACTCACAGGAGAAACGTCTCTTTCAAACTTCTCTGCTGTGTGTTCTTTCACCTTAAGAGGTTGAAACTGTGTTTAGATTCACCGACTTAGAATCACGTTTCTTGTAAAAGCAGCGATTGGATATTCCTGAGTGAATGGGAGTACAGGGTGTAATGAGAACTATCTGGCTCTAAAACAAAAACGGATCTATCTAGCAGAAGGATTGTCAAGGTGTATATTCAACTTACAGAGTTAAACAGATGTCTCAATGTAGCAGTTTAGAAACCCTTTCTCTGCAGAATCTGGAATGTGATGTTTCCAGCGTTATACAGGCACATAAGAATTAGCGGAAAGATCGCGTCTACCCACAAGAGAAACGTCTCTTTCAAACTGCTCAGCTGTGTGTTCGTTCAACTTAGGAAGTTGAATCTATGTTTAGATTCAGCGAGACAGAAACACGTTTCTTCTAAAACCTGCGTTTGGATATTCCTGAATGAATGAGAGTACAGGGTGTAATGAGAAATATCTGGCTCTAAAACAAAAACGGAGCTATGTAGCAGAATGATTGTCAAGGTATTTATTCAACATAAAGAGTTTAACAGGTGTGTGAATGTAGCAGTTCAGAAACCCTTTCTTTGGAGAATCTAGAAAGAGATATTTAATGCCATATACAGGCACATAAAGATTATCCTTAAGATCGCGCCTAAATCACAAGAGAAACGTCTCTTTAAAACTGCTCTGCTGTATGTTCGTTCTCCATAGGAAGTTGCATCTATGTTTATATTCAACAAGTTAGAAACACGTTTCTTCTACAAGCACCGTTTGGATATTTCTGAATGAATGGGAGCACAGAGTGTAATGAGAAATATCTGGCTCTCAAACAAAAAGGGAGAGATCTAGCAGAATGATTGTCAAGGAGTGTATTCAGCTTACCGAGTTAAACAAATGTGTGAAGTAGCAGTTCAGAAACCCTTTCTTCGGAGTATCTCGAAAGAGATATTTCCAGCCATATACACGCACATAAGAATTAGCGGTAAGATCGCGTCTAAAGCACAGAAGAAACGTCTCTTTCAATCTGCTCTGCAGTGTGTTCGTTCACCTTAGGAAGTTATATCTATGTTTAGATTCAGCGAGTTAGAAACACGTTTCTTGTAAAAGCTGCGTTTGGATATTCCTGAGTGAATGGGAGTGCAGGGTGTAATGAGAAATATCTGGCTCTAAAACAATAACAGAGCTTTCTAGCAGAATGGTTGTCAAGGTGTATATTCAACTTATAGAGTTAAAAAGATGTGTGAATGTAGCAGTTCAGAAACCCTTTCTTTGGAGCATCTAGTAAGATTTATTTACAGCCATATGCAGGCACATAAGAATTAGTGGTTAGATCGCGTCTAAACCACAGGAGAAATGTCTCTTTCAAACTGCCCTGCTGTGTGTTCGTTCACCTTCAGAAGCTGCATCTGCGTTTCAATTCAGCGAGTTAGAAACACGTTTCTTCTAAAAGCTTCGTTTGGATATTTCTAAGGGAATGGGAGTACAGAGTGTAATGAAAAATACCTGGCTCTATAACAAAAACGGAGCGATCTAGCAGAATGATTGTCACTTGGTATATTCAACCTATAGAGGTAAACAGATGTGTGAATGTCACGCTTCACAAACCCTTTCTTAGGAGAAACTAGAAGAGATATTTCCAGGCATATACAGGTACATGAAAATTAGCGGTAAGATTGCGTCTGAACCACAGGAGAAACGTCTCTTTCAAACTGCTCTGCTGTGTGTTGTTTCACCTTAGGAAGTTGCATCTATGTATAAATTCAGCGAGTTAGAAACACGTTTCTTCTAAAAGCTGCGTTTGGATATTCCTGAGTGCATAGGAGTACAGGGTGTAATGAAAAATATCTGGATCTAAAACAAAAACGGAGACATCTAGCAGAATGACTGTCAAGGTGCTTGTTCTACTTACACAGTTAAACAGGTGTGCGAATGTCGCATTTCAGAAAACCGTTCTTTGGAGAATCTAGAAAGAGATATTTCCAGCCATATACAGGCAAATAAGAATTGGTGGTAAGATCGCGTTTCAACCACAGGAGTAACGTCTCTTTCAAACTGTGCTACTGTGTGTTCATTCCCATTAGAAAGTTGCATCTGTGTTTAGATTCAGCTGTTTAGGAACACGTTTCTTCTAAAAGCTGATTTGGACATTCCTGAGTGAATGGGGGTAAACGATGTAATGAGAAATATCTGGCTATAAAACATAAACGAAGCGATCTAGCAGAATGATTGTCAAGGTGTATATTCAACTTACAGAATTAAACAGATGTGTGAATGTAGCATTTCAGAAACCCTTTCTTTGAAGAATCTAGAAAGAGATATTTTCAGGATTACACATGCATATAAGAATTAGCGGTAAGATCGTGTCTAAACCACAGGAGAAACGTCTCTTTCAAACTGCTCTGCTCTGTGTTCGGTCAGCTTAGGAAGTTGCATGTATGTTTAGATTCAGCGAGTTAGAAACACGTTTCTTCTAAAAGCTGCGTTTGGATATTCCTGAGGGAATGGGAGTACAGGGTGTAATGAGAAATATCTGGCTCTAAAACAAAAACGGACTTATATAGCAGAATGATTGTCAACGGGTACATTTAATTTACAGAGTTAAACAGATGTGTGAATGTAGCAGTTTAGAAAACGTTTCTTTGCAGAATGTAGAAAGACATATTTCCAGCCATATACAGGCACATAAGAATTAGAGGTAAGAACACGTCTAAACCACAAGAGAAACGTCTCTTTCAAACTGCTCTGCTCTATGTTCGTTCAATTTAGAAAGTTGCATCTATGTTTAGATTCAGCGACTTAGAAACACGTTTCTTCTAAAAGCTCCATTTGGACATTTCTGAGTGAATGGGTGTACAGAGTGTAATGAGAAATATCTGGCTCTAAAACAAAAATGGAGCTATGTAGCAGAATTATTGTCAAGAAGTTTGTTTAACTTACAGAGTGAAACAGATGTGTGAATGTAGCACTTCAGAAAACCTTTCTTTGGAGAATCTAGAAAGAGATATTTCCAGGCATATACAGGCACATAAGAATTAGCGATAAAATCGCGTCTAAACCACAGGAGAAAGTCTCTTTCAAAGTGCTCTGCTCTGTGTTCGTTCACCTTAAGAAGCTGCGTCTATGTTTAGATTCAGCACATTAGAAACACGTTTCTTGAAAAAGCTGCGTTTAGATATTCCTGAGTGATTTGGAGTACAGGGTGTAGTGAGAAATATCGGGCTCTAAAACAAAAAAGGAGCTATCTAGCAGAATGATTGTCAAAGTGTTTATTCAACTCACAGAGCTAAACAGATGTGTGAATGTAGCAGTTCAGAAACACTTTTTTTGGAGAATCTAGGAAGAGATATTTCCAGTCGTATAGAGGCACATAAGAATTAGGTGTAAGATCAGGTCTAAACCACAGAGGAAATGTCTATTTCAAACTGGCTGCTGTGTTATGGTTGACCTTATTAACTTGCATCTAGTTTTAAATTCAGCGAGTTAGAAACACGTTTCTTCTAAAAGCTGCGTTTGGATATTCCTGAGTGAATTTGAGTACAGGATGTAATGAGAAATATCTGTCTCTAAAACAAAAACGGAGCCATATAGCACAATGATTGTCAAGGTGTATATTCAACTTACAGAGTTAAACAGATGTGTGAATGTAGCAGTTCAGAAACCCTCTTTTGGGGAATCTAGAAAGAGATATTTCCAGCCATATACACGCATGTAAGAATTAGCGGTAAGATCGCGTCTAAACTATCAGAGAAATGTCTCTTTCAAACTGCTCTGCTGTGTGTTCACTCGCCTTAGGAAGTTCCATCTATGTTTAGATTCAGTGAGTTGGAAACACGTTTCTTTTAAAAGATGCGTTTGGATATTCCTGAGTGAATGAGAGTACAGGGTGTAATAAGAAATATTTGGATCTTAAAAAAAATGGAGCTATGTAGCAGAATGATTGTCAACGTGTATATTCAGCTTAGCGAGGTAAACAGATGTGTGAATGTAGAAGTTGAGAAACCCTTTATTTGAAGAAGCTAGAAAGAGATATTTCCAGCATTATGCAGGCACATAAAAATTCGCGGTAAGATCGCGTCTAAACCACAGGAGAAACGTCTCTTTCAAACTGCTCTATGTGTGTACGTTCACCTTAGTAAGGTGCATCTATGTTTAGATTCAGCGAGTTAGAAACACGTTTCTTCTAAAAGCTGCGTTTGGACATTTCTGAGTGGGAGCACAGGGTGTAATGAGAAATATCTGGCTCTAAAACAAAAACGGAGCTTACTAGCAGAATAATTGTCAAGGTATGTATTCAACTTCCAGACTTAAACAGATATGTGAATGCAACAGCTCAGAAATCCTTTCCTTGGAGAATCTAGAAAGAGATATTTCCAGCCATATACAGACACATAAGAATTAGGTCTATGATCACCTCTCAACCACCGGAGAAACGTCTCTTTCAAACAGCTCTGTTGTGTGTTCGTTCACTTTAGGATGTTGCATCTATATTTAAATTCAGCGAGTTAGAAACACTTGTCTTCTAAAAGCTGCGTTTGGATATTCCTGAGAGAATGGGAGTACAGTGTGTAAAGGGAAATATCAGGCTCTAAAACAAAGACGGAGCTATCTAGCAGAATGATTGTCAAGATGTATATTCAACTTACAGAGTTAAACATATGTGTGAATGTAGCAGTTCAGAAACTCTTTCTTTGGAGAATCTAGAAAGAGATATTTCCAGCCATATACAGGCACATAAGAATTAGCGGTAAGATAGCATCTAAACCACAGGAGAACCGTCTCTTTCAAACTGCTCTGCTCTGTGTTCATTCACCTTAGGAGGTTGCATCTATGTTTAGATTCAGCGAGTTAGAAACAGGTTTCTTCTAAAAGCTGCGTTTGGATATTCCTGAGTCAACGGGAATACAGGATGTAATGAGAAATATCTGGCTCTAAAACAAAAACGGACCTATCTAGCAGAATGATTGTCAAGGTGTATATTCATCTTACAGAGGTAAACAGATGGTGTGAATGTAGCAGATCAGAAACCCTTTCTTTGGAGAATCTAGAAAGAGATATTTCCAGCCATGTATAGGCATATAAGAATTAGCTTTAAGATCGCATCTAAACCAAAGGAGAGACGTCTCTTTCAAGCAGCTCTGCTGTATCTTCGTTCACATTAGGAAGGTGCATCTATGTTTACATTCACCGAGTTAGAAACACGTTTCTTCTAAAAGCTGCGTTTGGATATTCCTGAGTCAAAGGGAGTACAGGGTGTAATGAGAAATATCTGGCTCTAAAACAAAAAGGGAGCTACATAGCGGAATGATTGTAAAGCTGTGTATTCAACTTACAGAGTTAAACAGATGTGTGAATGTAGAAGTTAAGAAACCCTTTCTTTGGAGAATCTAGAAAGAGATATTTCCCGCCATATAGAGGCACATAATAATTAGCGGTAAAATCTCGTCTGAAGAACAGGAGAAACGTCTCCTTTAAACTGTTCTGCTGTGTGTTCGTTCACCTTAGGAAGCTGCGTCTATGTTTACATTCAGCGCGTTAGAAACACGTTTTTTGTAAAAGCTGCGTTTGGATATTCCTGAGTGATTTGGAGTAAAGGGTGTAACGATAAATATCTTGCTCTAAAACAAAAATGGAGCTATCAAGCAGAATGATTGTCAAGGTGTATATTCAACTTACACATTTAAACAGATGTGTGAATGTAGAAGTACAGAAACCCTTCCTTTGGAGAAGCTAGAAAGAGATATTTCCAGCCATATAGCGGCACATAAGAATTAGCGGTAAGATCGCGTCTAACCACAGGAAAAACCTCTCTTTAAAACAGTTCTACTGTGTTTTCGTTCACCTTAGGAAGATGCATCTATGTTTAGATTCAGCGAGTTAGAAACACGTTTCTTCTAAAAGCTGCATTTGGATACTCCTGAGTGAATGGGAGAACAGGGTGTAATGAGAAATATCGGGCTCTAAAACAAAAATGGAGCAATCTAGCAGAATGATTGTCAAGGTGTATATTCAACTTACTGATGTAAAGAGATGTGTGAATGTAGCAGTTCAGAAAACCTTTCTTAGGAGAAACTAGAAAAAGATATTTCCAGGCTTATACAGGTACATAAAAATTAGCGGTAAGATCGCGTGTGAACCACAGTAGAAACGACTCTTTCAAGCTGCTCTGCTGTGTGTTTGTTCACCTTAGGAAGTAGCATCTATGTTTCAATTCAGCGAGTTGGAAACACGTTTCTTCTAAAAGCTGCGTTTGGACATTTCTGAGTGAATGGGAGTACAGAGTGTAATGAGAAATATCTGGCTTTAAAACAAAAACGGAGCTTACTGGCAGAATGATTGTCAAGGTTTTTATTCAACTTACAGAGTTAAACAGATGTGTGAATGTAGCATTTCAGAAACCGTTGCCTTGGAAAATCTAGGAAGAGATATTTCCAGCCGTATAGAAGCACATAAGAATTATGCGTAATATCAGGTCTAAACGAAAAGAGGAAACGTCTCTTCAAAACTGCTCTGCTGTGCATTCGTTCAACGTAGGAAGTTGCATCTATGTTTAGATTCAACTAGTTAGAAACACGTTTCTTCTAAAAGCTGCATTTGGATATTCTTGAGTGAATAGGCGTACAGGGTGTAATGAGTAATGAGAAATATCTGGCTCTAAAACAAAAATGGAGCTATCTAGCAGAATGAATGCCAAGGGGTATATTCAACTTGCAGAGTTAAACAGATGTGTGAACGTAGCAGTTCAGCAACCCTTTCACTGTAGAATGTAGAAAGAGATATTTCCAACCATATACAGGCACATAAGAATTACCGGTAAGATCGCGTCTAAGCTACATGAGAGACGTCTCCTTCAAAGTCCTCTGCTGTGTGTTCGTTCACCTTAGGAAGTTGCATCTATGATCATTCAGCGAGTTAGAAACACGTTTCTTCTAGAATCTGCGTTTGGATAATCCTGAGTGAATGGGAGTACAGGGTGTAATGAGAAATATCTGGCTCTAAAACAAAAAAGGATGTATTTAGCAGAATGATTGTCAAGGTGTATATTCAACGTAGAGAGTTAAACAGATGTGTGAATGTAGCAGTTCAGAAACCCTTTCACCGAGGAACCTAGAAAGAGATATTTCCAACCATATACAGGCACATAAGAATTAGCGGTAAGATCGCGTCTAAACCACAGGAGAAACGTCTCTTTCAAACTGCTCTGCTGTGTGTTCGTTCATCATACGAAGTTGCATCTATGTTTAGATTCAGCGAGTTAGAAACACTTTTCTTCTAAAAGCTGCTTTTGGATATTTCTGAGTGAATGGGAGTATTGGATGTAATGAGAAATATCTGGCTCTAAAACAAACACGGATTTATCTAGCAGAATGATTGTCAAGGTGTTTGTTCAACTTACAGAGTGAAACAGATGTGTGAATGTAGTAGTTCACAAACCCTTTCTTTGGAGAATCTAGAAGGAGATATTTCCAGCCATATACAGGCACATAAGAATTAGCGGTAAGATCGCGTCTGAATCACAGGAGAGACGTCTCTTTCACACCGCTCTGCTGTGTGTTCGTTCACCTTAGGAAGTTGCATCTATGTTTACATTCAGCAAGTTAGAAAAACGTTTCTTGAGGAGATCCAAGTTGGCCGTTTAGGAACAGCTCAGGATTGCAGCTCCCAGTGAAAGCGCAGAGGGTGAGTGGACGCCGCATTTTTATTGCCCACAGACTAGGATATTCCCGGGCGGAGGAGCTCCACAGGTCGACAGTGCGGCTGTTTCCACCAGCGCGGCTCAGCCAGCCGGGGCCGCTGCTTTGCCCCGCGCGGATGCTTTGTCGGCACCCCGGAGCCGCGGTTCTCCACACAAAATACACATGTCCGGGTGCCATTTTGGCTGGCGATTGGAGCCACGGGAAGTCACCCATTCGCTGATTCAAACAGGGGACTGAACAGAGAACCAGGATAGTAGATTCTAGGGCAAAAAAAAAAAAATAAGCGCCACAAACCTCAATGCCGCTGTTTAAGCCGGCGCAGTGAGTGGCCACAGGGGAAAACAGACCCCAGCGCCTCTTAAACAGGCGACTGGAACACCAAATAAAAAAGGCTCTGAGACAGAGAGCCAGGTGATCAGGCTCGGCTGGTCCCACCCCCACAAAAGAACCGCAACCAGAAACTCTGGATTGAGAGTATCACAGCAAGCGCAGCTCAACCCGGGATGGCCCAGCTCTGTGGGGGAGGGGAGTCCTCCATTACCGAGGCAGCCCGCCGTTGCCAAGGCAACCCGTCATTGCTGAGGCAGCCTGCCGTTGCCAAGGCAACCCGCCACAGCAAAAAGAATCCGCCTCAAGAGAGGCGGGCCACCATCGCCAAAGCAGTTCAAACTACACCCATATAAACAGGACTGCAGAGAAGTTCACTAGGCAGTGGCGCGGAGCCCACAGCAGCTCAGGAAAGCTGCTGTAGGCTGACAGTGACTAGACTGTCTCCTTGCTTGGCTGGGCAGGTCTGAAGGAAAAAAAAAAAAAGAAGGCAGCAGCATAACGGAAACTCATAAATAAAGCCCTAAATCCCTGGGACAGAGCACCTGGGAACAAAAAGCAGTTTATGAGTTCTGCTGCAGCAGACCTAAAAGTACCTGCCCAACAGCTTTGAATGAACAGCAACAGAGCTCGCAGCTCACCATTTGAGCTCCTATAAAGAAGAGACCGTCTCCTCAAGCACATCCCTGACCCCTATATATCCAAAAAGACACCTCATAAAAGAGAGATCAGATTGACACTAGGCGGGTATCCTACTGGGACAAAGATAGCAGAAGAAGAAAACTGGCAACAACCCTTGCAGTTCAGCAGCTGCTGCAGGTGAACCCCAGGCAAGCAGGGCCTGGAGTGAACCTCAGCAGACCTACAGCAGAGGGGCCAGACTGTCAGAAGGAAAACCAAGAAACAGAAATAACCTCATCATCAACAAACAGAACGTTAATCTGAAAGATTTGAGACCCAATCTGAAAGCCAGCAACTACAAAGTCGACAGGTGGATAAATCCTTAAAGATGAGAAGAAACCAGCGCAAGAAGGATGAAAACACCCGAAATCAGAACACTTCTCCTCCTAAAAGGATTCACAACTCCTCACCAGCAAGGGAACAAGGCTGGAGGGAGAACGAGTGTGATGAAATGACAGAATCAGACTTCAGAAGGTGGGTAGTAAGAAACTTCTGTGAACCTAAAGAACACGTTCTAACCAAATGCAAAGAAACTAAGAACCTTGAAAAAAGATTTGACGAAATGCTAACGAGAATGGACAAAATAGAAAGGAATATAAGTGAACTGATGGAGCTGAAAAACGCAACA
>NW_016108155.1:169889-174573 GCF_001604975.1 Cebus imitator
CAGCACTGTTTACAATAGCAAAGACCTGGAACCAACCCAAATGCCCATCGACGATAGACTGGATAGGGAAAATGTGGCACATATACACCATGGAATATTATGCAGCCATCAGAAACGATGAGTTTGGGTCCATTGTAGGGACATGGATGAACCTGGAAACCATCATTCTCAGCAAACTGACAGAAGAGCAGAAGAGCAACAACGCATGTTCTCACTCATAGGTGGGTGTTGAACAATGAGAACACATGGACACAGGGAGGGGAGCACTACACACTGGGGTCAGTTGAGATGAAATAGGGGAGGGACGGTAGGGGGTGGGGAGCTGGGGGGAGATCGCAAGGTGAGAAATGACAGATGCAGGTGATGGGGAGGAAGGCAGAAAATCACACTGCCACGTGTGTACCTATGCAACAACAATGAATGTTCTTCAAATGTACCCCAACACGTAAAATGCAATAAAATAAATAAATGGGGAAAAAAAAAAGTAGCCTCTATGTTTTGATTCAGCGAGTTAGAAACACGTTTCCTCTAAAACCTGCGTTTGGATATTCCTGAATGAATGAGAGTACAGGGTGTAATGAGAAATATCTGGCTCTAAAACAAAAACAGAGCTATCTAGCAGAATGATTGTCAAGATGTATATTCAACTTATAGAGTTAAACAGATGTGTGAACGTAGCAGTTCAGAAACCCTTTCTTTGGAGAATCTAGAAACAGATATTTCCAGCCATATACAGGCCCATAAGAATTAGCAGTAGGATCGCGTCTAAACCACAGGAGAAACGTCTCTTTCAAACTGCTCTGCTGTGTGTTCATTCACCTTAGGAAGTTGCATATATGTTTAGATTCAGCGAGTTAGAAACAGGTTTCTTCTAAAAGCTCCGTTTGGATATTTCTGAGTGAATGGGAGTACGGAATATAATGACAAATATTTGGCTGTAAAACAAAAACGGAGCTATCTAGAAGAAAGATTGCCAAGGTGTATATTCACCTTTCAAAGTTAAACAGGTGTGTGATTGTAGCTGTTCATAAACCCTTTACATGGAGAATCTAGAAAGAGATATTTCCAGTTACATACAGGCACATAATTATTAGCGGTAGGATGGCGTTTAAAACACAGGATAAACGTGTCTTTCACACTGCTCTCCTGTGTGTTCATTCACCTTAGGAAGTTGCACCTATGATAAGATTCGGGGAGTTAGAAAGACGTTTCTTCTAAAAGCTGCGTTTGGATATTCCTGACTGAAAGGTAGTATAGCGAATAATGAGAAATGTCTGGCTCTAAAACAAAAACGGAGCTTTGTAGCAGAATGATTGTCATGGTGTATATTCAACTTACAGAGGTAAACAGACGTGTGAATGTGGTAGTTCCAAAACCCTTTCTTTGGAGTATCTAGAAAGAGAAACTTCCAGCCATATACAGGCACATAAAAATTAGCGGTAAGATTGCGTCTAAACCACAGGAGAAACGTCTCTTTCAAACTCCTCTGCTATATCTTCGTTCACCTTAGGAGCTTACATCTATGTTTAGATTCAGTGAGTTAGAAAGACGTTTCTTCTAAAAGCTCCGTTTAGATACTCCTGAGTGAATGGGAGCATAGGGTGTAATGAGAAATATCTGGCTCTAAAACAAAAACGGAGTTATCTAGCAGAATGATTGTCAAGGTTCATATTCAACTTACACAGATAAACAGATGTGTGAATGTAGCAGTTCAGTATCCCTTTCTTTGGAGAATTTGGAAAGAGATATTTCCAGCCATATACAGGCACATAAGAATAAGCATTAAGATCGCGTCTGAACCACTGGAGAAACGTCTCTTTCAAACTGCTCTGCTGTGTGTTCGTTCACCTTAGGAAGTTGCATCTATGTTTAGATTCAGCGAGTCAGAATCACGTTCCTTATAAAATCTGCGTTTGGATATTCCTGAGTGAATGGGAGTACAGGGTCTAATGAGAAACATTTAGCTATAAAACAAAAAGGAACATATCTGGCAGAATGATTGTCAACGTGTATATTCAACTTACAGAGTTAAACAGATGTGTGAATGTAGCAGTTCAGAAACCCTTCATTTGAAGAATCTATAAAGACATATTCCCAGCCATAAACAGGCACATAAGAAATAGCGGTAAGGTCTCGTCTAAACCACAGGAGAAACGTCTCCTTCAAACTCCTCTGCTGTGTATTCGTTCACCTTAGAAAGTTGCATCTATGTTTAGATTCAGCGAGTTAGAAACACGTTTCTTCTAAAAGCTGCGTTTGCATATTCCTGAGTGAATTGGAGTACAGGGTGTAATGAGAAATATCTGGCTCTAAAGCAAAAACGCAACTATCTAGCAGAATGATTGTCAAGGTGTATGTTCACCTTACGGAGATAAACAGATTTGTGAATGTAGCAGTTCAGAAATCCTTTCTTTGCAGAATCTTGAAAGAGATATTCTCAGCAATATACAGGCACATAAGAATTACTGTTAAGATCGTGTCTAAACCACAGGAGAAACGTCTCTTTCAAACTGCTCTGCTGTGTGTTCGTTCAACTTAGGAAGTTGCATATATGTTGAGATTCAGCGAGTTGGAAACACGTTTCTTCTAAAAGCTCCGTTTGGATATTTCTGAGTGAATGGGATTACGGACTGTAATGATAAATATCTGGCTGTAAAACAAAAACGGAGCTATCCAGCAGAATGATTGTCAAGGAGTATATTCAACTTAAAGAGGTAAACAGATGTGTGAATGTAGCAGTTCAGAAAACCTTTCTTTGCAGAATCTAGAAAGAGATATTTCCAGCCATATACAGGCATAGAGAAATTAGCGGTAAGATAGCGTCTAAACCACAGGAGACACGTTTCTTTCAAAATGCTCTGCTCTGTGTTCGTTCACCTTAGGAAGTTCCATCTATGTTTAGATTCAGCGAGTTAGAAACACGTTTCTTCTAAAAGCTGCGTTTGGATATTCCTGAGTGAAAGGGAGTACAGGCTGCAATGAGAAATATCTCACTCTAAAACAAAACTGGAGCTTTCCAGCAGAATGATTGCCAAGGTGTTTATTGAACTTACAGAGTTAAACAGATGCGTGAATATAGCAGTACAGAAACCCTTTCTTTGGAGAATCTGTATAGAAATATATCCAGCCATATCAACGTACATAAGAATTAGCGGTAAGGTTGCGTCTAAACCACAGGAGAAACGTCTCTTTCAAACTACTCTGCTGTGTGTCACTTCACCTTAGGGAGTTGCATCCATGTTTAGATTCAGCGAGTTAGAAACACGTTTCTTCTAAAAGCTGCGTTTGGATATTCCTGAGTGAACGGGAGTACAGGGTATAATGACTAATACCTGGCTCTAATGCAAATACGGAGCTATCTAGCAGAACGATTGTCAAGGTATATATTCACCTTACAGGGTTAAATAGATTTGTGAATGTAGCAGTTCAGAAACCCTTTCTTTGGAGAATCTAGAAAGAGATACTTGCAGCGATTTACAGGCACATAACAATTAGCAGTAAGATCGCGTCTAAACCACAGGAGAAACGTCTTTTGCAAACTGCTCTGATGTGTCTTCGTTCGCCTTAGGAGGTTGCATCTATGTTTAGATTCAGCGAGTTAGAAACACGTTTCTTCTAAAAGCTGCGTTTGGATATTCCTGCGTGAATGGGCGTAAAGCGTGTAATAAGAAATATCAGGCTCTAATACAAAAACGGACCTATCTACCAGAATGATTGTCAAGGTGTATATTCAACTTACAGATTTAAACAGACGTGCGAATATAGCAGTTCAGAAACCCTTTCTTTAGATACTCTAGAAAGAGATATTTGCAGCCTTATACAGGCACATAAGAAGTAGCGGTAAGATCGCGTCTAAACCACAGGAGAAACGACTCTTTCAAACTGCTCTGCTGTGTGTTAATTTACCTTAGGAAGTTGCATCCATGTTCAGATTCAGAGACTTAGAAACACGCTTCTTCTAAACGCTGCGTTTGGATATTCCTGAATGAATTAGAGTACAGGGTGTAATCAGAAATAACTGGCTCTAAAACAAAAACGGAGCTATCTAGCAGAATGATTGTCAAGGTGTATATTCAACTTACAGAGTTAAACAGACGTGTGAATGTAATAGTTCAGAAACCCTTTCTTGGGAGAGTCTACAAGGAGATATTGCCAGCCACATACAGGCACATAAGAATTAGCGGTAACATCGCGTCTGAACCACAGGAGAAACGTCTCTTTCAAACAGCTCTGCTGTGTGTTCGTTCACCTTAGGATTTTACATCTATGTTTAGATTCAGCGAGTTAGAAACACGTTTCTTCTAAAAGCTGCGTTTACATATTCCTGAGTGAATTAGAGTAAAGCGTGTAAAGAGAAATGTCTAGCTGTAAAACAAAGAAGTAGCTATCTAGCAGAATGATTGTCAAAGTGTAATTTCAACTTGTGGAGTTCTGCAGGTATGTGAGTGTCGCAGTTTGGAAACACTTTCTTTGGAGAATCTAGAAAGGCATATTTCATTTTTTCCCGTTTATTTATTTTATTGCTTTTTAGGTTTAGGGATACCTGTGTAGAACATGCAAAATTGTTGCATAGGAACACTCGTGGCAGTGTGATTTGCTGCCTTCCTCCCCATCACTTACATCTGGCATTTCTCCCCTTGCTATCTCTCCCCAGCTTCCCACCCCCCACCGTCCCTCCCCTATT
>NW_016108155.1:175413-180250 GCF_001604975.1 Cebus imitator
TGAAGTCCTTGCCTACACCTACGTCCTGAATGGTTTTGCCTAGATTTTCTTCTAGGGTTTTTATGGTGTTAGGTCTTATGTTTAAGTCTGTAATCCATCTGGAGTTAATTTTAGTGTAAGGTGTCAGGAAGGTGTCCAGTTTCTGCTTTCTGCACACGGCTAGCCAGCTTTCCCAACACCATTTATTGAACCTGGAATCCTTGGAAAGAGATATTTCTAGCCATATATTGGCACAAAAGAATTAGCGGTAAGATCGCGTCTAAACCAAAGGAGAAACGTCTCTTTCAAAATGCTCTGCTGTGTGTTCGTTCACCTGAGGAAGTTGAATCTATGTTTAGATTCAGCGAGTTAGAAACACGTTTCTTCTAAAAGCTGCGTTTGGATATTCCTGAGTGAATTTGAGTAAAGGGTGTAAAGAGAAATTTCTGGCTGTAAAATAAAAACGTTACTATCTAGCAGAATGATAGTCAAGATGTAATCTCAACTTGCAGAGTTAAGCAGGTGTGTGAACGCCGCAGTTCGGAAACCCTTTCTTGGGAGAACCTAGAGATATTTCCAGCGACATACAGGCACATAAGATTAGCGGTAAAATCACGTCTAAAGCAAAAGAGAAACGTATCCTTCAAACTGCTCTGCTATGTGTCACTTCAGCTTAGGAAGTTGCTCTATGTTTAATATCAGCGAGATAGAATCACTTTTTTTCTAAAAGCTGCGTTTGGATATTCCTGAGTGAATGGAGGTATATGGTATAATGAGAAATATCTGGCTTTAAAAGAAAAACGGAGCTATCTAGCAGTATGATTGTCAAGGTGTATATTCCACTTACAGAGGTAAACAGATGTGTGAATATAGCTGTTCAGAAAACCTTTCTTTGGAGAATACAGAAAGAGATATTTCCAGTCATATACAAGCACATAAGAATAAACGTTAAGATCGCGTCTAAACCACAGGAGAATAGCCACTTTCAAACTGCTCTGTTGTGTGTTCGTTCACCTTAGGAAGTTGCATCTATGTTTAGATTCAGCAATTTAGAAACACGTCTCTTCTAAAAGCTGCGTTTGGACATTCCTGAGTTCATGGGAGTACAGGGTGTAATGAGAAACATCTGGCTCTAAAACAAAAACGGAGCTATGAAGCAGAATGATTGTCAAGGTGTATATTCAGCTTACAGAGTTAAACAGATGTGTGAATGTAGCAGTTCAGAAAACCTTTCTACGGAGAATCTGGAAAGAGATATTTCCAACCATTTACAGGCACATAAGAATTAGAGGTAAGATCGTGTCTAAACCACAGGAGAAACGTCTCTTTCAAACTGCTCTGCTGTGTCACTTCATCTTAGGAAGTTGCATCCATGTTTAGATTCAGCGAGTTAGAAACACGTTTCTTATAAAAGCTGCGTTTGGATATTCCTGAGTGAATGGGAGTACAGGGTGTAATCAGAAATATTTGGCTCTAAAACAAAAACGGAGCTATCTAGCAGAATGATTGTCAAGGTGTATATTCCACTTACAAAGGTAAACAGATGAGTGAATGGAGCAGTTCAGAAACCCTTTCTTTGGAGAATCTTGAAAGAGATATTTCAAGCCATTGACAAGCACATAAGAATTAGCGGTAAGATCACGTCTAAACCACGACAGAAACGTCTCCTTCAAACTGTTTTGCTTTGTGCCACTTCAACGTAGGAAGTTACATCTATGTTTAGACTCAGCGAGTTACAAACACGTTTCTTCTAAAAGCTGTGTAAGGCTGGGCCGTGCACGGTTGGTCACGCCTGTAATCCCAGCATTTTTGGAGGCAGAGGCGGGTGGATCATGAGGTCAAGAGATCGAGACCATCCTGGGTAAAATGGTGAAACCCCGTCTCAACTGAAAATACAAAAAATTAGCTGAGCATCGTGGCGCGTGTCTGTAATCCCAGCTATTCACGAGGCTGAGGCAGGAGAATTGCCTGAACCCAGGAGGCGGATGTTGCGGTAAGCTGAGATTGCACCGTTGCACGCCAACCTCGGTAAAAACAGCGAAACTCAGACTCAAAAAAAAAATACAAATAAAAAAAGCTGCGTTTGGATATTCCTGAGTGAATGGGAGTACAGGGTGTAATGAGAAATATCTGGCTCTAAAACAAAAACGGAGCTATCTAGCACAGTGATTGTCATTGTGTGTATTGAACTTACGGAGGTAAACATATGTGTCAATGTAGCAGTTTAGAAACCCTGTCTTTGGAGAATCTAGAAAGAGATATTTCCGACCACATACTGGAATATAAGATTTAGAGACAAGATCACGTCTAAACCACAGGAGTAACGTCTCTATCAAACTGGTCTGCGGTGTGTTCGTTCACCTTAGGAAGTTGCATCTATGTTTTGATTCAGCGTGTTAGAAACACGTTTCTTCTAAAAGCTGCATTGGATATTCCTGAGTGAATGGGAGTGCGGTGTGTAATGAGAAATATCTGGCTCTAAAACAAAAAAGGAGCTCTCTAGCAGAATGATTGTCAAGGTGTATATTCAACTTACAGAGTTAAACAGGTGTGTGAATGTAGCAGTTCAGAAAAACTTTCTTTGGAGAATCTAGAAAGAGATAATTCCAGCATATACGGGCAAATAAGAATTAGCGGTAAGATCGCGTCTAAAGCACAGAAGAAACGTCTCTTTCAAACTGCTGTGCTGTGTGTTCGTTCACCTTAGGAAGTTGCATCTATATTTAGATTCAGGGAGTTAGAAACACGTTTCTTCTAACAGCTGCTTTTGAATACTCCTGAGTGAACAGGATTACAGGGCTTAATGAGAAATATCTGGCTCTAAAACAAAAACGGAGCTATCTAGCAGAATGATAGTCAAGGTGTATATTCAACGTACAGAGGTAAACAGATGTGTGAAGGCAGCAGTTCATAAACCCTTTTTTTGGAGAATCTAGAAAAGGATATTTCAAGCCTTTTACAAGCACATAAGAATTAGCGGTAAGATTGCGTCTAAACCACCAGAGAAACGTCTCCTTCAAACTGTTCTGCTGTGTGTCACTTCAACTTAGGAAGTTACATCTATGTTTAGATTCAGCGAGTTAGAAACACGTTTCTTCTAAAAGCTGCGTTTGGCTGAGCCATGCGCGGTGGGTCATGCCTGTAATCCCCGCAATTTGGGAGGCCGAGGAAGGTGGATCACGAGATCAAGAGATCGAGACGATCCTGGTTAAAATGGTGAAACCCCGTCTCTACTAAAAATACAAAAAATTTGCTGAGCATGGTGGCGCGTGCCTGTATTCCCAGCTACTCAGGAGGTTGAGGCAGGAGAATTGCCTGAACCCAGGAGGCGGAGGTTGCGATGAGCAGAGATTGCGCCATTGCACTCCAACGTGTTAAAAAAGAGTCAAACTCCGACTCAAAAAAAAAAAAAGAAAAGAAGAAGCTGCGTTTGGATATTCCTGAGTGAATGGGAGTACAGGGCGTAATGAGAAATTCTGGCTCTTAAACAACAACGGAGCTATCTAGCAGAGTGATTGTCAAGGTGTGTATTCAACTTACAGAGGTAAACAAATGCGTGAATGTAGCAGTTCAGAAACCACATCTTTGGAGAATCTAGAAAGAGATATTTCCAGTCATATCCCGGAACAAAAGATTTAGAGGTAAGATCACGTCTAAACCACAGGAGTAACGTCTCTTTCAAACTTCTCTGCTGTATGTTCCTTTACTTTAGGAAGTTGCATCTATGTTTAGATTCAGCGAGTTAGAAACACGTTTCTTCTAAAAGCTGCGTTTGGATATTCCTGAATGCATGGGAGTGCAGGGTGTAATGAGAAACATCTGGCTCTAAAACAAAAACGGAGCTATCTAGCAGAATAATTGTCAAGGTGTATATTCACCATATAGTGTTAAAAAGATGTGTGAATGTAGCAGTTCAGAAACCCTTTCTTTGCAGAATCTAGAAAGAGACATTTCCAGCCATATAAAGGCACATAAGAGTTAGTGGTAAGATCGCATCTAAACCACAGGAGAGACGTCTTTTCAAACTGCTCTGCTGTGTGTTCGTTCACCTTAGTAACTTGCATCTATGTTTAGATTCAGCGAGTTAGAAACACTTTTCTTCTAAAAGCTACGCTTGCACATTCCTGAGTGAATGGGAGTACGGTGTGTAATGAGATATATCTGGCTCTAAAACAAAAACGGAGCTATCTAGCAGAATGATTGTCAAGGTGTATATTCAACTTACAGAAGTAAACAGATGTGAGAATGTAACAGTTGAGAACCCTTTCTTTGGAGAATCTGGAAAGAGATATTTCCAGCCATATACAGGCTCACAAGAAATAGCAGAAAGATTGCGTCTAAATCACAGGAGAAAAGTCTCATACAAACTGGTCTGCTGTCTGTCACTTCACCTTAGAAAGTTCCATCTATTTTTAGATTCAGCGATTTAGAAACACATTTCTTCTAAAAGTTGCGTTTGGATATTCATGAGTGAATGGGAGTATAGGGTGCAATGAGAAATATCTGGCTCTAAAACAAAATCCTACTTACCAACAGAATGATTGTCGAGATGTATATTCAACTTATAGAGTTAAACAGATGTGTGAATATCGTGGTTCAGAAACCCTTTCCTTGGGGAATCTAGAAAGAGATATTTCCAGCCGTATACAGGCATATAACAATTGTCGGTATGATCGCGTCTAAAACACAGGAGAAACGTCTCTTTCAAACTGCTCTGCTGTGTGTTCGTTCATCTTAGGAAGTTGCATCTATGTTTAAGTTCAGCGAGATAGAAACACTTTTTTTGTTAAAGCTGCGTTTGGATATTCCAGAGTGAATGGCAGTACAGGGTTTAATGACAAATATCTCGCTCTAAAAC
>NW_016108155.1:180407-182001 GCF_001604975.1 Cebus imitator
TTAGAATTAGCGGAAAGATCGCGTCTAAACCAAAGGAGAAACATCTATTTCAAACTGCTCTGCTGTGTGTTCTTACACGATGGGAAGTTGCATCTACGTTTAGATTCAACGAGTTAGAAACACATTTGTATTTAATGCTGCGTTTGCATATTCCTGAGTGAATGGTAGTTCAGGGTTTAATGAGAAATATCTGGCTCTAAAACAAAAACGGACCTATCTACCTGAATGATTTCCAACTTGTATATTCAACTTACAGAATTAAACAGATGTGGGAATGTAGCAGTTCAGAATCCCTTTCTTTGTAGAATCTAGAAAGATATATTTCCAGCGGTATAGACACACATAAGAATTAGGTGTAGATCAGGTCTATACCACAGAGGAAATGTCTCTTTCAAACTGCTCTGCTGTGCGTTCGTACAGCTTAGGAAGTTGCATCTATGTTTAGATTCAGCGAGTTCGAAACACGTTTCTTCTAAACGCTTGATTTGTATATTTCTGAGTGAATGGTAGTACAGGGTGTAATCAGAAATATCGGGCTCTCAAACAAAAACAAAGCGATCTAGCAGAATGATTGTCAAGGATTACATTCAGCTTACCGAAAGTAACAGTTCAGAAACCCATTCTTTGGAGTATCTAGAAAGAGGTATTTCCAGCCATATATGGCACATAAGAACTAGCGGTAAGATCGCATCTAAAGCACAGAAGAAACGTCTCTTTAAAACTCCTGTGCTGTGTGTTCATTCACCTTAGGAAGTTGCATCTATGTTTAGATTCAGCGAGTTAGAAACACGTTTCTTCTAAAAGCGGCCTTTGGATATTCCTGAGTGAATGAGAGTACAGTGTGTAATGAGAAATATCTGGCTCTAAAACAAAAACGGACCTATCTAGCAGAAAGATTGTCAAGGTGTATATTCAACTTTCAGAGGTAAACAGATGTGTGAATGTAGCAGTTCAGAAACCCTTTCTTAGCAGAATCTAGAAAGAGATATATCCAGCCACGTACAGGCAGATAAGAATTACGGGTAAGATCGTGTCTAAACCACAAGAGAAACGTCTCTTTCAAACTGCTCTGCTGTGTGTTCGTTCACCTTGGGAAGCTGCATCTATGTTTAGATACCGCGAGTTAGAAACACGTTTCCCCTTAAACCTTTGTTTGGATATTCCTGAGTGAATGGGAGTACAGGGTGTAATGACAAATATCTGACTCTAAAACAAAAACGGAGCTTACTAGCAACATGATTGTCAAGGTGTTTATTCAACTTACAGAGTAAAACAGAGGTGTGAAAGTAGCAGTTCAGAAACCCTTTCTTTGAAGAATGTAGAAAGAGATACTTCCAGCCATATAAAACCTCATAATAATTACTGGTATGATCGCGTCTAAACCACAGGAGAAACGTCTCTTTCAAACTGCTCTGCTGTGTGTTCGTTCACCATAGGAAGTTGCATCAGTGTTTAGATTCAGTGATTGAGAAACACGTTTCTTCTAAGAGATGCGTTTGGATATTCCTGAGTGAATGGGAATAATGGGTGTAATGAGAAATATCTGGCTCTAAAACAAAAACGGAACTATGTAGCAGAATGATTGTCAAGGTGT
>NW_016108155.1:183311-197148 GCF_001604975.1 Cebus imitator
TATTTCCAGCCATATACAGGCACATATGAATTAGCAGTAAGATCGCGTCTAAACCACATGAGAAACATCTCTTTCAAACTGCTCTGCTGTGTGCTTGTTCACCTTAGGAAGTTGCATCTACGTTTAGGTTCAGCGAGTTAGAAACACGTTTCTTCTAAAAGCTGCGTTTCTATATTCCTGAGTGAATGGGAGTACAGGGTGTAATAAGAAATACCTGGCTCTAAAACAAAAACGGAGTTATTTATTGGAATGATTGTCAAGGTGTATATTCAACTTACAGAGTTAAACAGACATGTGAACGTAGCAGTTCAGAAACCCTTTCATTGAAGAATGTAGAAAGAGATATTTCCAGCCATATACAGGCACATAAGAATTGGCGGTAAGATTGTGTCTAAACGACAGGAAAAACATCTCTTTCAACCTGCTGTGCTGTGTGTTCGTTCACCTTAGGAAGTTGCATCTATGTTTAGATTCAGCGAGTTAGAAACACGTTTCTTCTAAAAGCTGCCTTTGGATATTCCTGAGTGAATGAGAGTACAGGGTGTAATGAGAAATATCTGACTCTAAAACAAAAACGAAGCTATGTAGCAGAATGACTGTCAAGGTGCATATTCAACTTACAGAGATAAACAAGTGTGTGAATGTAGCAGTTCAGAAACCCTTTCTTTGGAGAATCTAGAAAGAGATATTTCCAGCCATATACATGCACATGAGAATTAGCAGTAACATCGCATCTAAACCACAGGAGAAACGTCTCTTTCAAATGCTCTACAGTCTGTTCGTTCAGCTTCGGAAACTGCATCTGTGTTTAAATTCAGGGAATTAGAAACACGTTTCTTCTAAAATCTCCGTTTGCATATTTCTGAGAGAATGGAAGTACACAGTGTAATGAGAAATATCTGGCTCTAAAATGAAAACGGAGCTATCTAACAGAATGATTGTCAAGGCGTATATTCAACTTACAGAGGTAAACAGATGTGTGAATGTAGCAGTTCAGAAACCCTTTCTTAGCAGAATCTAGAAAGAGATATATCCAGCCACGTACAGGCAGATAGGAATTACGGGTAAGATCGCGTCTAAACCACCGGAGAAACGTCTCTTTCAAACTGCTCTGCTGTGTGTTTGTTCACCTTGGGAAGCTGCATCTATGTTTAGATACCACGAGTTAGAAACACGTTTCCCCTTAAACCTTTGTATGGATATTCCTGAGTGAATGGGAGTACAGGATGTAATGAAAAATATCTGGCTCTAAAACAAAAATGGATCTATGTAGCAGAATGATTGTCAAGGTGTATACTCAACTTACAGAGTTAAAAAGATGTGGGAATGTAGCAGTTCAGAAATTCTTTCCTTGGAGTAACCAGAAACAATTATTTCCAGCCATATACAGGCACATGAGAATTAGTGGTAAGATCGCGTCTAAACCACAGGAGAAACGTCTTTTTCAAATTGCTCTGCTGTGTGTTCATTCACCTTAGGAAGTTATATCTATGTTTAGATTCAGCGGGTTAGAAACACGTTTAATCTAGTGCTGCGTTTGGACATTTCTGAGTGAATGGGAGTACAGAGTGTAATGACAAATATCTGGCTCTAAAACAAAAACGGAGCTTACTAGCAGAATGATTGTCAAGGTGTTTATTCAATGCACAGAGTAAAACAGAGGTGTGAATGTAGCAGTTCAGAAACCCTTTCTTTGCAGAATCTAGAAAGAGATATTTCCAGCCATATACAAGCTCATAATAATTACCGGTATGATCGCGTCTAAACCACAGGAGAAACGTCTCTGTCAAACTGCTCTGCTGTGTGTTCGTTCAACATAGGAAGTTGCATCTGTGTTTAGATTCAGCGATTGAGAAACACGTTTCTTCTAAAATATGCGTTTGGATATTCCTGAGTGAATGGGAGTACAGGGAGTAATGAAAAATATGTGGCTCTAAAACAAAAACGGAGCTATGTAGCAGAATGATTCTCAAAGTGTATATTCAACTTACAAAGATTAACAAATGTGTGAAAGTAGCAGTTCAGAAACCCTTTCTTTGTAGAATCTGGAAAGAGATATTTCCAGCCATATGCTGCTCATAAGAATTAGCGGTAAGTTCCAGTCTAAACCAAAGGAGAAACGTCTGTTTCAAACTTCTCTGCTGTGTGTTCGTTCACCTTTGGAAGTTGCATCTATGATTAGATTCAGAGAGTTAGAAACCCGTTTCTTATAAAAGCTGCGTTTGGATATTCCTGAGTGAATGGAAGTATAGGGTGTAATGAGAAATATCTGGCTCTAAAACAAAAACGGAGCTATGTAGCAGAATTATTGTCTACGCGTATATTCGACTTATGAAGTAAAACAGATGTGTGTGAATGGGAGTATTGGGTGTAAAGAGAAACATCGGGCTCTAAAACAAAAACGAAGCTATGCAGAAGAATGATTTTCAAGGTGTATATTCAACTTACAGAGTTAAACAGATGTGTCAATATAGCAGTTCAGAAACGCTTTCTTTGGAGAATCTAGAAAGAGATATTTCCAGCAACATACAGGCTCATTGAATGAGCGGTAAGATCGCGTCTTAACCACAGGAGAAACGTGTCTTTCAAACTTCTCTGCTGTGTGTTCGTTCACCTTAGGAAGATGCATCTATGATTAGATTCAGCGAGTGTGAAACACGTTTCTTCTAAAAGCTGCGTTTGGATATTCCTGAGTGAATGGGAGTCTAGGATGTAATGAGAAATATCTGGCTCTAAAACAAAAACGGAGCTATGTAGCACAATGATTATCAGGGTATGTATTCAACCTACAGTGTTAAAAAGTTATGTGAATGTTGCAGTTCAGAAATCCTTTCTTTGGAGAATCTGGAAAGAGATATTTACAGCCATATACAGGCTCATAAGAATTAGTGGTAAGTTTGCAGCTAAACCACAGGGGAAACGCCTCTTTCGAACTGCTTTTCTCTGGGTTCGTTCACTTTAGGAAGTTGCATCAATGATTAGATTCAGCGATTTAGAAACACGTTTCTTCTTAAAGCTGCGTTTGGATATTTTTGAGTGAATGAGAGTATAGGGTGTAGTGAGAAATATCTTGTTCTAAAACAAAAACGGAGCTATGTAGCAGAATGATTGTCTAGGTGTATATTCAACTTACAGAGTTAAGCAGACGTGTGAATATAGCAGTTCAGAAACGCTTTCTTTGGAGAATCTGGAAAGAGATATTTCCAGCAACATACAGGCTCATAAGCATTAGTGATAAGATCACGTCTGAACCACAGGAGAAACGTCTCTTTCAAACTTCTCTGCTGTGTGTTCGTTCACCTTAGGAAGATGCAACTATGATTAGATTCAGCCAGTGCGAAACACGTTTCTTCTAAAAGCTGCGTTTGGATATTCCTGAGTGAATGGGAGTATAGGATGTAATGAGAATTATCTGGCTTTAAAACAAAAACGGAGCTATGTAGCAGAATGATTGTCTAGGATTATATTCGACTTACAGGGTTAAACAGATATGTGAATATAGCAGTTCAGAAACCCTTTCTTTGGAGAATCTGGAAAGAGATATTTCCAGCCATATACAGGCTCAGAAGAATTAGTGGTAAGATCGCGTCTAAACCATAGGAGAAACGACTATTTCAAACTTGTCTGCTATGTGTTCGTTCAACTTAGAAACTTGCATCGATGTTTAGATTCAGCGAGTTAGAAACAAGTTTCTTCTAAAAGCTGCGTTTGGATATACCTGAGGGAATGGTAGTATAGGTTGTAATGAGAAATATCTGGCTCTAAAACAAAAACAACGCTATGTAGCAGATTTAATGTTAAAGTGTATATTCAACTTACAGAGTTAAATAGATGGGTGAATGTAGCAGTTCAGAAACCCTTTCTTTGGAGAATCTGGAAAGAGATATTTCCAGCCATATACAGTCTCATAAGAATTAGCGGTAAGATCACGTCTAAACCACAGGTGAAACGTCTGTTTCAAAATTCTCTGCTGTGTGTTCGCTCACCTTAGGAAGTTGTATCTATAATTAGATTCAGCGAGTTAGAAACACGTTTCTTCTAAAAGCTGCGTTTGGATATTACTGAGTGAATGGGAGAATAGGGTGCAATGAGAAATATCGGGCTCTAAAACAAAAACGAAGCTATGCAGAAGAATGATTGTCAAGGTATATATTCACCTTACAGAGTTAAACAGATGTGTGAATGTAGCAGTTGAGAAACCGTTTCTTTGGAGAATCTGGAAGGAGATATTTCCAGCCATATACAGGCTCATAAGAATTAGCGGTAAGATCGCGTCTATACCACAGGAGAAACGTCTCTTTCAAACTGCTCTCTTTGTGTTCGTTCACCTTAGGAAGTTGCATCAAGGATTAGATTCAGCGAGTTAGAAACACGTTTGTTGGTAAAGTTGCGTTTGGATATTTGTGAGTGATTTGGAGTATAGGGAGTAATTAGAAATATTTGGCTCTAAAACTAAAACGGAGCTTTGTAGCAGAATGATTGTCTAGGAGTATATTCAACATACAGACATACAAAGATGAGTGTATGTAGCAGTTCATAAACTCTCTCTTTGGAGAATCTGGTAAGAGATATTTCCATCCATATACAGGCTCAGAAGAATTAGCAGAAAGATCGCGTCTAAACCACAGGAGAAACGTCTCTTTCAAATTGCTCTGCTGTTTGTTCGTTCACCTTAGGAAGTTGCATCTATGATTAGATAAAGTCAGCTACAAACTCGTTTCTTCTAAAAGCAGCGTTTGTATATTCCTGAGTGAATCAGAGTACAGGATGTAATGAGAAATATCTGGCTCTAAAACAAAAACTGAGCCATGTAGCACAATGATTGTCAAGGTATGTAATCAACTTACACATTTAAAACAGATGTGTGAATGTAGCAGTTGAGAAACCCTTCCTTTAGAGAATCTGGAAAGAGATATTTCCAGCCATACACAGGCTCATAAGAATTAGCGGTAAGATCGCGTCTAAACCATAGGAGAAACGACTGTTTAAACTTCTCTGCTGTGTGTTCGTTCCCCTTAGGAAGTTGTATATATGATTAGATTCGGCGAGTTAGGAACACGTTTCTTCTGAAAGCTGCGTTTGGATATTCCTGAGTGAATGGGAATATAGGGTGTAATGAGAAATATCTGGCTCTAAAATAAAAACGGAGCTATGTGGTAGAATGATTCTAACGGTGTATATTCAACCTATAGAATTAAACAGATGTGTGAACGTAGCAGTTCAGAAACCCTTTCATTGGAGAATCTGGAAAGAGATATTCCCAGACATATACAGGCTCATAAGAGTTATCCCTAAGATCGCGTCTAAACCACAGGAGAAACGTCTCTTTCAAACTGCTCTGCTGTGTGCTCGTGCGCATTAGGTTGTTGCATCTATGATTAGATTCAACAAGTTAGAAACACGTTTCTTTTTAAAGCTGCGTTTGGATATTTCTAATTGAATGTGAGTATGAGGTGAAATGGGAAATATCTGTCTCTAAAACAAATACGGAGCTATGTAGCAGAATACTTGGCAAGCCGTATATTCAACATACAGACTAAAACAGATGTGTGCATGTAGCATTTCAGAAACCATTTCTTCGGGAAATCTGGAAAGAGATATTTCCAGCCATAAACAGGCTCATAAGAATTAGCAGTAAGATCGCATCTAAACCACAGGAGAAAAGAATCTTTCAAACTGCTCTGCTGTATATACCTTCACCTTAGGAAGTTGCATCTATGTTTATATTCAGCGAATTAGAAACACGTTTCTTGTAAAAGCTGCGTTTGGATATTCCTGAGTGAATGGGACTATATTGTGTAATGAGAAATATCTGGCTATAAAACAAAAACAGAGCTATATAGTAGATTGATTGTCCAGGTGTATATTCAGCTTACAGAGTTAAACACATTTGTGAATGTAGCAGTTCAGAAACATTTTCTTTGGAGAATTTGGAAAGAGATATTTCCAGCCATATACAGGCTCATAAGAATTAGAGGTAAGATCCCGTGTAAACCACAGGAGAAACGTCTCTTTCAAACTGCTCTGCTGTTTGTTCGTTCAACTTAGGAAGTTGCATCTATGATTAGGTTCAACCAGTTAGAAACCCGTTTCTTCTAAAAGCTGCCTTTGAATATTCCTGAGTGAATGGGAGCATAGGATGTAATGAGAAATAACTGGCTCTAAACGTAAAACGGAGATATGTAGCAGAATGATTGTCAAGGTGTATATTCAACTTACAGAGATTAGCAGACGTGTGAATGTAGCAGTTCAGAAACCCTTTCCTTGGATAATCCGGAAAGAGATATTTCCAGCCATACACAGGCTCCTAAGGATTAGCGGTAAGATCACGTCTAAACCAGAGGAGAAATGACTGTTTTAAACTTCTCTGCTGTATGTTCGTTCACCTTAGGAAGTTGCATCTTTGTGTAGATTCAGCGAGTTAGAAACAAGTTTCTTCTGAAAGCTGAGTTTGTATATACCTGAGTGAATGGGAGTATATGATGTAATGAGAAATATCTGGCTCTAAAACCTAAACGAAGGTATGTAACAGAATGACTGTCAAGGTGTATATTCAAATAACAAAGCTAAACAGATGTGTGAATGTAGAAGTTCAGAAATCCTTTCTTTGGAGAATCTGGAAAGAGATATTGCCAGCCACATACAGGATCATAAGATTTAGCGGTAAGATCGCGTATAAACCACAGGAGAAACGTCTCTTTAAACTGCTCTTCTGTGTTCCTTCACATTAGGAAGTTACGTATATGATTACATTCATGAGTTAGAAAGACGTTTCTTCAAAAAGCTGCATTTGGATATTCCTGAGTGAATGGGAGTATAGGGTGCAATGAGAAATATCTGGCTCTAAAACAAAAACGGAGCTATGTAGCAGAATGATTGTCAAGCTGTATATTCAACTTACAGAGTTAAACAGATGTGTGAATGTAGCAGTTGAGAAACCCTTTCTTTGGAGAAACTGGAAAGAGATATTTCCAGCCACACATCAGCTCATAAGAATTAGTGGTAAGATCGCGTCTAAACCATAGGAGAAACTTCTGTTTAAAACTTCTCTGCTGTGTGTTCGTTCACCTTAGGAAGTTGCATCGATGTTTAGATTCAGTGAGTGAGAAACAAGTTTCTTCTAAAAGCAGCGTTTGGATATACCTGAGGGAATGGGAGTATAGGTTGTAATGAGAAATATCTGGCTCTAAAACAAAAACGAAACTATGTAGCAGATTTAATGTTAATGTGTATATTCAACTTACGGAGTTCAACAGATGTGTGAATGTCGCAGTTCAGAAACCCTTTCTTTGGAGAATCTGGAAAGAGATATTTCCAGCCACATACAGGCTCATAAGAATTAGCGGTAAGATCGCTTCTAAACCATAGGAGAAACTTCTGTTTAAAACTTCTCTGCTGTGTGTTCGTTCACCTTAGGAAATTGCATCTATGTTTAGATTCAGCGAGTTAGAAAAATGTTTCTTCTCAAAGCTGCGTTTGGATATACCTGACGGAATGGGAGTATAGGGTGTAATGAGAAATATGTGGCTCTAAAACAAAAACGATGATATGTAGCAGAATTACTGTCAAGGTGTATATTCAACATACAGAGTTAAAAAGATGTGTGAATATAGCAGTTCAGAAACCCTTTCTTTGGATAATCTGTAAAGAGACATTTAAAGCCATATACAGGCTCATAAGAATTAGCGGTAAGATTATATCTAAGCCACAGGAGAAACGTCTGTTTGAAACTTCTCTCCTGTGTGTTCGTTCACCTTAGGAAGTTGCATCTGTGTTTAGATTCAGCGAATTAGAAACACTTTTCTACTAAAAGCTGCGTTTGGTCATTCCTGAGTGAATGGGAGTATAGGGTGTAATGAGAAAAATGTGGCTCTAAAACAAAAACGGAGCTTTGTAGCAGAACGATTGTCAAGGTGTATATTGCACTTACATAGTTAAACAGATCTGTGAATGTAGCAGTTCAGAAACCCTTTCTCTGGAGAATCTGGAAAGAGATATTTTCACCCATATACAGGATCATAAAAATTAGCGGTAAGATCGCGTCTAAACCACAGGAGAATGATCTGTTTCAAACTTCTCTGCTGTGTGTTCGTTCACCTTAGGAAGTTGCATCCATGTGTAGATTCAGCGAGTTAGAACCACGTTTCTTTTAAAAGCTGCGTTTGGGTATTCCTGAGTGAATGGGAGTACAGGGAGTAATGAGAAATATCTGGCTCTAAAACAAAAAAGGAGCTATGTAGCAGAATGATTGTCAAGGTGTATATTCAACTTACCGAGTTAAACAGATGTGTGAATGTAGCAGTTGAGAAACACTTTCTTTGGAGAATCTGGAAAGAGATATTTCCAGCCATATACAGGCTCATAAGAATTAGCGGTAAGATCGTGTCTAAAGCACAGGAGAAACGAACCTTTCAAACTTCTCTGCTGTGTGTTCGTTCACATCAGGAAGTTGCATCTGTGTTTAGATACAGCGACTTAGAAACACGTTTCTTCTAAAAGCTGCGTTTGGATATTCCTGAGTGAATGGGAGTATAGGATGTAATGAGAAATATCTGGCTCTAACATAAAAACAGAGCTATGTAGCACAATGATTGTCATGGTGTATATTCAACATACAGAGTTGAACAGATGTGTGAGTGTAGCAGTTGCGAAACCCTTTCTTTGGAGAATGCGGAAACAGATATTTCCAGCCTTACACAGGCTCATAAGAATTAGCGGTAAGATCGCGTCTAAACCATAGGAGAAACGACTGTTTCAAACTTCTCTGCTGTGGGTTCGTTCACCTTAGGATATTGCATCTATGTTTAGATTCAGCGAGTTAGAAACGAGTTTCTTGTAAAAGCTGCGTTTGGATATACCTGACGGAATGTGAGTATAGGGTGTAATGTGAAATATTTGGCTCTAAAACAAAAACGAAGGTATGCAGCAGAATGACTGTCAATGTGTATATTCAACTTACAGAGTTAAACACATGTGTGAATGTAACAGTTCAGAAACACTTTCTTTGGAGAATCTGCAAAGAGATATTTCCAATCATATACAGACTCTTAAGAATTAGCATTAAGAACGTGTCTAAACCACAGGAGAAATGTCTGTTTCAAACTTCTCTGCTGTTTGTTCGTTCACCTTAGGAAGTTGCATCTATGATTAGATTCAGCTAGTTAGAAACTAGTTTCTTCTAAAAGCTGCGTTTGGATATTCCTGAGTGAGTGGGAGTATAGGATGTAATGAGAAATATCTGGCTCTAAATCAAAACCGGAGCTATTTAGCAGAATGATTTTCAAGGTGTATATTCAACATACAGAGTTAAACAGACGTGTGAATGTACCAGTTCAGAAACCCTTTCTTTGGAGAATCTGGAAGGAGATACTTCCAGCCATATACAGGCTAATAAGAATTAGCGGTAAGATCGCGTCTAAACCACAGGAGAAACGTCTCCTTCAAACTGCTCTTTTGTGTGTTCGTTCACATTAGGAAGTTGCATCTATGATTATATTCAGGGAGTTAGAAACACGTTTCTTCTTAAAACTGCGTTTGGATATTTCTGAGTGAAAGGGAGTATAGTGTGTAAGGAGAAATATCTGGCTCTAAACAAAAACGGAGCTATGTAGCAGAATGATTGTCTAGGTGTATATTCAACTTACGGAATTAAAGAGATGTGTGAATATAGCAGTTCAGAAACCGTTTCTTTGCAGAATCTGTAAAGAGATTTTTCCAGCCATATACAGGCTCATAAGAATAAGCGTTAAGATCGCATCTGAACCACAAGAGAAACGTGTGTTTCAAAGTGCTCTTCTCTGTGTTCGTTCACATTAGGAAGTTGCATCTATGTTTAGATTCAGCTAGTTAGAAAGACGTTTCTTCTATAGGCTGCGTTTGGATATTCCTGAGTCAATGGGAGTATAGGATGTAATGAGAAATATCTGTCTCGAAAACAAAAATGGAGCTGTGTAGCAGAATGATTGTCAAGGTGTATATTCAACTTACAGAGTTAAACGGATGTATGAATGTAGCAGTTGAGAAACCCTTTGTTTGGCGTCTAAACCACAGGAGAAACGTCTGTTTCAAACTCCTCTGCTGTGTGTTCATTCACGTTACGAAGTTCCATCTATGATTAGATTCAGCGAGTTAGAACCACGTTTTTTGTAAAGGCTGCACTTGGATATTCCTGAGTGAATGGGAGTATAGGGAGTAATGAGAAATATCTGGCTCTAAAACAAAAACGAAGCTATGTAGCGCAATGATTGTCAAGGTGTATATTCAACTTACAGAGTTAAACAGATGTGTGAATGTAGCAGTTGAGAAACCATTTCTTTGGAGAATCTGGAAAGAGATATTTCCAGCCATATACAGCCTCATAAGAATTAGTGGTAAGATCCTGTCTAAGCAAAGGAGAAACGAAACTTCCAAACTTCTCTGCTGTGTGTTTGTTCACATTAGGAAGTTGCATCTATGTTTAAATTAAGCGAGTTAGAAACACGTTTCTTCTAAAAGCTGCGTTTGGATATTAGTGAGTGAATGGGTATATAGATGAAATGACAAATATCTTGCCCTAAAAAAACAGCGCTATGTAGCACAATGATTGTCAAGGTGTATATTCAACATACAGAGTTAAACAGGTGGGTGAGTGTAGCAGCTGACAAACCCTTTCTTTGGAGAATCCGGAAAGAGATATTTCCAGCCATACACAGGCTCATAAGAATTAGCGGTAAGGTCGCGTCTAAATCATAGGAGAAACGACTGTTTCAAACTTCTCTGCTGTGTGTTCTTTCACCTTAGGATATTGCATCTATGTTTAGATTCAGCGAGTTAGAAACAAGTTTCTTGTAACAGCTGCGTTTGGATATACCTGACGGAATGGGAGTATACGGTGTAATGAGAAATATTAGGCTCTAAAACAAAAACGAAGGTATGCAGCAGAATGACTGTCAATGCGTATATTCAACTTACAGAGTTAAACAGATGTGTGAATGTAGCAGTTCAGAAACCCTTTCTTTTGAGAATCTGTAAAGAAATATTTCCAGCCATATACAGGCTCATAAGAATTAGCGGTAAGATCGAATCTAAACCACAGGATAAACGTCTGTTTCAAACTGCTCTGCTGTGTGTTCCTTCACCTTAGGGAGTTGCATCTATGATTAGATCCAACGAGTTCGAAACACGTTTCTTCTAAAAGCTGCGTTTGGATATGCCTGAGTCAATGGGAATATAGGATGTAATGAGAAATATCTGGCTCTAAAAAAACCCGGAGCTATCTAGCAGAATGATTGTCTAGGTGTATTTTCAACTTACAGAGTTAGACGGACGAGTGATTATAGTAGTTGAGAGACCCTTTCTTTGGAGAATCTAGAAAGAGATAATTCCAGCCATGCACAGGCTCATAAGATTTAGCGGTAAGATTGTGTCTGAACCACAGGAGAAACGTCTGTTTCAAACTTCTCTGCTTTGTTTTCGTTCACGTTAGGAAGTTGCATCTATGTTTAGATTCAGCAAGTTAGAGACCCGTTTCTTGTAAAAGCTTCGTTTGCATATTCCTGAGGGAATGGTAGTATAGGATGTAATGAGAAATATCTGGCTCTAAAAAAAAAAAAGAAACTATGCAGCAGAATGATTGTCCAGTTGTATATTCAACTTACAGAGTTAAACAGATGTGTGAATGCAGCAGCTCAGAAACACTTTCTTTGGAGAATCCGGAAGGACTTATTCCCAGCCAAATACGTTCTCAAAAGAATTAGCGGTAAGACCGTGTCTAAACCACAGGAGAATCGTCTCTTTCAAACTGTTCTTCTGTGTGTTCATTCACAATAGGAAGTTACGTCTATGATTAGATTCAGAGAGTTAGAAAGACGATTCTTTTAAAAGCTTGCGCGTTGATATTCCTGAGTGAATGGGAGTATAGGATGTAATGACAAATATCTGGCTCTAAAACAAAAACGGAGCTATGTAGCAGAATGATTGCCAAGGAGTATATTGAACTTACAGAGATAAAAAGATGTGTGAATGTAGCAGTTCAGAAAACATTTCTTTGGAGAGTTTGTGAAGAGATACTTCCAGCCCTATACAGGCTCATAAGAATTAGCGGTGAGACCGTGTCTAAACCACAGGAGAAACGTCTGTTTCAAACTTCTCTAATATGTGTTCGTTCACCTTAGGAAGTTGCATCTCTGTTTAGATTCAGCGAGTTAGAAACACGTTTCTTCTAAAAGCTGCGTTTGGATATTCCTGAGTGAATGGGAGTATAGGGTGTAATGAGTAATGTCTGGCTCTAAAACAAAAACCAAGCTATGTAACAGAATGATTGTCAAGGTGTATATTCAACTTACACAGTTAAACAGACGAGTGAATGTACCAGTTGAGGAACACTTTCTTTGGAGAATCTGTAAAGAGATACTTCCAGACATACACAGGCTCATAAGAATTAGCGGTAAGATCGCATCTAAACCACAGGACAAACGTCTGTTTCAAACTTCTCTGCTGTCTGTTCGTTCACCTTAGGAAGTTGCATCTATGATTAGATTCAGCGAGTTAGAAACACTTCTCTTCTAAAAGCTGCTTTTGGATATTCCTGAGTGAATGGGAGTAAAGGGAGTAAAGAGAAATATCTGGCTCTAAAACAAAAACGGAGCTATGTAGCAGAATGACTGTCAAGGTGTATATTCAGCTTACAGAGCTAAACAGTTGTGTGAATTTAGCAGTTAAGAAACCCTTTCTTTGGAGAATCTGGAAAGAGATATTTCAAGCCTTATACAGGCTCATAAGAATTAGCGGTAAGATCGCGTCTAAACCACAGGAGAAACGTCTGTTTTAAAGCTCTCTGCTGTGTGTTCGTTCACCTTAGTAAGTTGCGTCTATGTTTAGATTCAGCGAGTTAGAAACACGTTTATTTTAAAAGCTGCGGTTGAATATTCCTGAGTGAATGGTAGTATAGGGAGTAGTGAGAAATATCTGGCTCTAAAACAAAAACGAAGCTATGCAGCGGAATGATTGTCAAGGTGTATATTCAACTTACAGAGTTAAAGAAATGTGTGAACATAGCAGTTGAGAAACCCTTTCCTTGGAGAATCTGGAAAGAGATATTTCCAGCCATATACAGGCTCATAAGCATTAGCGGTAAGATCGCGTCTAAAGCACAGGAGAAGCTAGTCTTTCTAACTGCTCTTCGCTGTGTTCGTTTACCTTAGGAAGTTGCATGTATGATTAGATTCAGCGGGATAGGATCACGTTTCTTCTTAATCATGCGTTTGGATATTCCTGAATGACTGGGATTATAGGGTGTAATGAGAAATATCTGGCTCCAAAACAAAAACGGAGCACAATGATTGTCAAGGTGTATATTTAATTTACAGAGTTAAACACATATTTGATAGAAGCAGTTGAGAAACCCTTTCTTTGGAGAATCTGGAAAGAGATATTTACAGCCATACACAGGCTCATAAGAATTAACGGTAAGATCGCGTCTAAACCACAGGAGACACGTCTCCTTCAAACTACTCTTCTTTGTGTTTGTTCACATTACGGAGTTGCAACTATGATTAGATTCAGCGAGTTAGAAACACGTTTCTTCTTAAAGCTGCGTTTGGGTATTACTGAGTGAATGGGAGTATAGGGTGTATTGAGAAATACCTGACTCTAAAAGTAAAACGGAGGTATGTAATAGAATGATTGCCTAGGGGTATATTTAACTTACAGAGTTATAGAGATGTTTGAATGTAGCAGTTCAGAAACCCTTTCTATGGAGAATCTGGAAAGAAATATTTCCAGCCATATACAGGCTCATAAGAATTAGCGGTAAGATCGCGTCTAAAACACAGGAGAAACGTCTATTTCAAACTTCTCT